>NC_064562.1:68613857-68916887 GCF_937001465.1 Orcinus orca
CCTTTCCTTCTCCCCTCCTGTTCCCATGGTGAACAGCTCTGGTTATCACAGAGTTTTATTGAACCCAGCTGCAGCTGCCTGGCCATCTGGATGCTGTCTGCTGCATAGCCATATGATACACTGGAGGGCGGAGGCTGTTCACCTCCCCTGCTCTACAGGATGTTGTGGAAATCAGGGAAGAGAAGGTGGTGAGCCGACCCTTATTTCTCTCTCCACTCCCTCTCTTCTATAATACATTCCCCATCTGTGTCTCTTCTGTTTAAAAGGAGAGGAAGCAGCATTAACGGATGGAGGAGACTATGTGTTACTTATCCACTTCTGAATAAATATTTGTTACTCCTAAAAAAAAGGGGGAAAAGGATATACAGTGTTGGGAAAACTGGATATACACATACAAAAGAATGAAACTGGATCCCTATCTCACATAATACACAAAAATCAACTCAAAATAGTTTGAAGTCTTGAACATAAGACCTGAACCATAAAGCTCCTAGCAGAAAACATAGGGGGTAAGCTTCTTGACATTGGTCTTGGCAATGATTTTTTGGATTTGGCAACTAAAGCAAAAATAAACAAATGGGACTACATCAAACAGCAAAGGAGGGCTTCCCTGGTGGCGCAGTGGCTAAGAATCCACCTGCTAAGGCAGGGGACACGGGTCCAAGCCCTGGTCCGAGAAGATCTCACATGCCACAGAGCAACTAAGCCACGTGAGCCACGACTACTGAGCCTGTGTGCCACAACTACTGAGCCTGCACGCCTAGAGCACATGCTACACAACAAGAGAGGCCACTGCAATGAGAAGCCTGTGCACCACAACGAAGAGTAGCCCCCGCTCTCTGTCCATGCACAGCAACGAAGACCCAATGCAGCCAAAAATAAATAAATAAAATAATTAAATTAAAAAAAAAACAGCAAAGGAAACCATCAACAAATGGAAAGGTAACCTATGGAATGAGATAATCATATATCTGATAAGGGGTTAATATTCAAAATATATTTTACAAACTCACAAAAGTCATTAGCAAAAAAACTCAAACGATTCAATTAAAAATAAAGGAAATGAATAGACATTTTTCCAAAAGAGGATGTACAAAGGGCCAATTGGTACATGAAAAATACTCAACATCACTAATCATCAAGGGAAAGCAAGTCAAAACCACAATGAGATACCTCAGATCTGTTAGAGTAACTGTTATCAGAAAGACAAGAAACATCATGTGTTAGAGAGGATGTGGTGAAAAGGGAACCCTGGTGCACTGTTGGTGGAAATGTAAATTAGTGCAATCATTATGGAAAAGAGAAGAATAGGGAGGGGTATCAAAAAATTAAAAACAGAACTACCATATAATCCAGCAATTCCACTTCTGGGTATTTATCCAAAGGAAACAAAAAACACTATCTTGAAAAGATATCTGCACCCCCATGTTCATTGCAGCATTATTTACAATAGCCAAACCACGGAAACAACTGAAACGTCCATCAATGGGTGAATGGATAAAGAAAATGTGGTATAGAAAAAGAAGGAAGGGCTTCCCTGGTGGCGCAGTGGTTGAGAGTCCGCCTGCCAATGCAGGGGACACGGGTTCGTGCCCCGGTTTGGGAAGATCCCACATGCCGCGGAGCGGCTGGGCCCATGAGCCATGGCTGCTGGGCCCGCGCGTCCGGAGCCTGTGCTCCGCGACGGGAGAGGCCCACATACCACCAAAAAAAAAAAAAGGACATTTTGCCATTGGCAACGATATGTAGGGACCTTGAGAGCATTATGCTAAGTGAAATAAGTCAGACAGAGAAAGACAAATACAATAAGATCTCACTTATATGTGGAATCTAAAAAAAAAACCAAAACCCAAAACCCAGAACCAAAACAAAAGAAACTGAGGTCACGGATATGAGGTAGGGAGAGGGATGTGGAGTGGGCAAAATGGGTGAATGGGGTCAAAAATTACAAACTTCCAGTTATAAAAAGAGTAAGTCATGGAGATATAATGTATAGCATAGTGACTATTGTTAATAATACTGTACTGTATATTTGAAAGTTGCTAAGAAAGCTAAGTTTAAAAGTTTTCATCACAAGATGAAATATGTGGTGATAGATGTTAACTAAACTTAACATGACAATTGTTTCACAATACATACATACATCAAATCATAGTGTTGTACACCTAATACTAATACAATGTTATATGTCAGTTATGTCTCAATTAAAAAACAACAACAACAATAGTAAGGTAGGCAGAAGTGGAGAGAAACAGGAAGAGAAGCCAGAGGCCATGAATTTTAAAAAACCATAGGGTCAAGAGCAGAACACTACAGTATGCTGTTAGTGGCATAAACGGCAAAAATGAATCAAAGCTAACTCACTGTAATGATGGACTGATTGCAGGAGAAGGAAATAAGAAATTCCCACTTCTGAGTTGTATTTATTAGCATTGTTATTAGATCAGTATAACTTGTGAAACAATTAGAGCTATTTTTGTATCCTAAATTATCTTCCAGTTGTTTATTTTTTGTGGCACTTGCCTAAAAGGCTACAAATCGGGAAAATGGCTACTCCCTACAAGGAGTCCAACATACTTCCCAAATGCAACATTTTCTTTCTACTTTCCTTTAATAGAATTTAATTTTAATCAATGTTCTATAAGTGTGTATACTTTGTATAAAGGAAAACTATGTATTTATTTGTATATTTCTCTTTTTTTTTTTGAGATATCATCCAGCCTGCCTCAGTTAACCACTCCCTGCTCTGTAGTCCCATGACACTTTCTGTTCTCACTGTGGTTACTTGTGAACATGGCTATCCAAACTGCTATGTAGCTATCCAAACTCACAGTCATCTCTTAGCAGTAACTTATCCTTAAAACTGCCATCCTATTTTTTGAACCAACTATACTTCAATTTTAAAAATAATTTAAAAAATTGTAGAAGAGGCAACTGTATTGTTATTGTGTTATAGCTAGTTTAAAGGAACCTATCTTCTAGTACAGTAGAAGTAATAGATAGTAGAGAAAAGGGTACTTTGACTCCTTTAATTGATAGTGAGCTGATAGATATTTAACAACCAGCACTCCAGAAGGAAAAACCGTCTTTGTAGTGTTTGACAATTTCTATGGTATAAGTACTTCCATATTATCACGACCTATTTCAAGCTACCAATATGACACCATATCACTGAAAAAAGTTGAGAAGTGTGCAGTAACACACAGTTATATAGTATTTTCACCACACACATGCAATAGATGTAAATGTAAATAACCTCAAGAACATAGATAATATTGGATTGGCTCAAGATGGTGGAGTAGAAGTACGTGCACTCACTCCCTCTTGTGAGTGCACTGGAATCACTACTAACTGCTGAACAATCAATGACAGGAAGACACTGGAACTCACCAAAAATAATACCCCACATCCAAAGACAAAGGAGAAGCCGCAATGAGACAGTACGAGGGGCACAATCACAATAAAATCAAATCCCATAACCACTGGGTGGGTGACTCACAAACTGGAGAAAAATTATACCACAGAAGTCCATCCACTGGACTGAAGGTTCTGAGCCCCAGGTCAGGCTTCCCAACCCGGGGGTTGGGAAACGGGAGGAGGAAATCCCAAAGAATCAGACTTTGAAGGCTAGTGGGATTTGATTGCAGGACTTCGACAGGACTGGGGGAAACAGAGACTCCACTCTTAGAGGGCACACACAAAGAAGTGTGCTCATGGGACCCAGGGGGAAGGAGCAGTGACCCCATACGAGACTAAGCCAGACCTACCTGCTAGTGTTGGAGGGGCTCCTGCAGAGGCAATGGGTGGCTGTGGCTCACTACAGGGACAAGGACACTGGCAGCAGAAATACTGAGAAGTACTCCTTCCTGTGGGCCTTCCTGGAGTCGGCCATTAGCCCCACCAAAGGCCCTGTAGGCTCCAGGGCTGGGTTAACTCAGGCCAAACAACCAACAGGGAGGGAACTCAGCCACACCCATCAGAAGACAAGAGGATTAAAGTTTTACTGAGCTCTGCCAACCAGACCAACACCCAGCTCTACCCACCACCAGTCCCTCCCATCAGGAAGCTTGCACAAGCCTTTTAGATAGCTTCATCCACCAGAGGGCAAGACAGCAGAAGCAAGAAGAACTACAATCCTGCAGCCTGTGGAACAAAAACCACATTCACAGAAAGAAAAACAAAATGAAAAGGCAGAGGACTATATACCAGATGAAGGAAAAAGATAAAACGCCAAAAAAAACAACTAAATGAAGTGGAGATAGGCAACCTTCCAGAAAAAGAATTCAGAATAATGATAGTGAAGATGATGCAGGACCTTTGAAAAAGAATGGAGGCAAAGATAGAGAAGATGAAAGAAATGTTCAACAAAGACCTAGAAGAATTAAAGAACAAACAGAGATGAACAATACAATAACTGAAATGAAAAATACACTACAAGGAGTCAATAGCAGAATAACTGAGGCAGAAGAATGGATAAGTGACCTGGAAGACAGAATGGTGGAATTCACTGCCATAGAAGGGAATAAAGAAAAAAGAATGAAAAGAAATGAAGACAGCCTACGAGACCTCTGGGACAACATTAAACTCACCAACATTCGCATTATAGGGGTCCCAGAAGGAGAAGAGAGAGAGAAAGGACCTGAGAAAATATTTGAAGAGATTACAGTCGAAAACTTCCCTAACATGGGAAAGGAAATAGCCACCCAAGTCCAGGAAGTGCAGAGTGTTCCAGGCAAGATAAACCCAAGGAGAAACACGCAAAGACATGTAGTAGTCAAATTGACAAAAATTAAAGACAAAGAAAAATTATTACAAGCAACAAGGGAAAAACAACAAATAATATAAAAAGGAACTCCCATAAGGTTAACAGCTGATTTCTCAGCAGAAACTCTACAACCCAGAAGGGAGTGGCACGATATATTTAAAGTGATGAAAGGGAAGAACCTTTTCACAGACAAGCAAAAGCTGAGAGAAGACAGCGCCACCAAAACCAGCTCTACAACAAATGCTGAAGAAACTTCTCTAAGTGGAAAATACAAGAGAAGAAAAGGACCTACAAAAACAAACCCAAAACAATTAAGAAAATGGTAACAGGAACATGCATATCAAGAATTACCTTAAACATGAATGGATTAAATGCTCCAACCAAAAGACACAGGCTGGCTGAATGGATAAAAATCAAGACCCATATATATGCTATCTATAAGAGACCCACATCAGACCTAGAGACACATACAGACTGAAAGTGAGGGGATGGAAAAAGATATTGCATGCAAATGGAAATCAAAAGAAAGTGCAGTAACAATACTCATATCAGTAAAATAGACTTTAAAATAAAGGATATTACAAGAGATAAGGAAGGACAATACATAATGATAAAGGGATTATTCCAAGAAGAAGATATAACAATTACAAATATATATGCACCCAACATAGGAGCACCTCAATACATAAGGCAACTGTTAACAGCTATAAAAGAAGAAATCGACAGTGACACAATAATAGTGGGGGACTTTAACACCTCATTACACCAATGGACAGATCATCCAAAATGAAAATTAATAAGGAAACACAAGCTTTAAATGACACAAGAGACCAGATAGATTTAATTGATATTTATAGGACATTCCATCCGAAAACAGCAGATTACACTTTCTTCTCAAGTGCACATGGAACACTCTTCAGGATAGATCACATCTTGGGTCACAAATTAAGCCTTGGTAAATTTAAGAAAATTGAAATCATATCAAGCACCTTTTCTGCTTATAACGCTACGAGATTAGAAAAAAATTACAGGGAAGAAAAGTAAAAAACACAAACACATGGAGGCTAAACAATACGTTACTAAACAACCAAGAGATCACTGAAGAAATCAAAGAGGGAATCAAAAAATACCTAGAAACAAATGACAACAAAAACACGATTATCCAAAACCTATGGGATGCAGCAAAAGCAGTTTTAAGAGGGAAGCTTAGAGCAATACAATCCTACCTCAAGAAACAAGAAAAATCTCAAATAAATTATCTAACCTTACACGTAAAGGAACTAGAGAAAAAAGCACGAACAAAACCCAAAGTTAGTAGAAAGAAATAAGTCATAAAGATCAGAGCATAAATAAATGAAATAGAAACAAAGAAAACAACAGCAAAGATCAATAAAACTAAAAGCTGGTTATTTGAGAAGATAAACAAAATTGATAAACCATTAGCCAGACTCATCAAGAAAAAGAGGGAGAGGACTCAAATCAATAAAATTAGAAATGAGAAAGGAGAAGTCACAATGGACACTACAGAAATACAAAGCATCCTAAGAGACTACTACAAGCAACTCTATGCCAATAAAAGGGACAACTTGAAATAAATGGACAAATTCTTAGAAAGGTGTAAAGTTCCAAGGTTGAACCAGGAAGAAATAGAAAATATGACCAGACCAATCACAAGTAATGAAATTGAAACTGTGATTAAAAATCGTCCAACAAACAAAAGTCCAGGACCAGATGGCTTCACAGGTAACTTCAATCAAACATTTAGAGAAAAGCCAACACCCATCCTTCTCAAACTCTTCCAAAATATTGCAGAAGAAGGAACACTCCCAAATTCATTCTACGAGGCCACCATCACCCTGATACCAAAACCAGACAAAGATACTACAAAAAAAGAAAAATACAGACCAATATCACTGATGAATATAGATGCAAAAATCCTCAACAAAATACTAGCAAACAGAATCCAACAACACATTAAAAGGCTCATACACCATGATCAAGTGGGATTTATCCCCGAGATGCAAGGTTTCTTCAATATATGCAAATCAATCAATGTGGTACACCATAATAACAAACTGAAGAATAAAAACCATATGATCATCTCAATAGATGCAGAAAAAGCTTCTGACAAAATTCAACACCCATCTATGACAAAAACTCTCCAGAAAGTGGGCATAGAGGGAAGCTACCTCAACATAATAAAGGTCATATGTGACAAACCCACAGCATACATCATTCTCAATGGTGAAAAACTGAAAGCATTTCCTCTAAGATCAGGAACAAGACAAAGATGTCCACGCTCACCACTATTATTCAACAGAGTTTTGGAAGTCCTAGCCATGGCAAACAAAGAAGAAAAAGAAATAAAAGGAATCCAAACTGGAAAAGAAGAAGTAAAACTGTCATTGCTTGCAGATGACATGATACTATACATAGAGAATCCTAAAAATGCCACCAGAAAACTACTAGAGCTAATCAATGAATTTGGTAAAGTTGCAGGATACAAAATTAATGCACAGAAATCTCTGGCATTCCTATACACTAACAATGAAAGATCAGAAAGAGAAATTAAGGAAACACTCCCATTCACCACTGCAACAAAAAGAATAAAATACCTAGGAATAAACCTACCTAAGGAAGTAAAAAACCTGTATGCAGAAAACTATAAGACACTGATGAAAGAAATCAAAGATGACACAAACAGATGGAGAGATATAACATGTTCTTGGATTGGAAGAATCAGTGTTGTGAAAATGACTATTCTACTCAAAGCAATCTACAGTTTCAATGCAATCCCTATCAAATCTCCAATGGCATTTTTTACAGAACTAGAACAAAAAAAGTCTTAAAATTTACGTGGAGACACAAAAGATCCTGAATAGCCAAAGCGATCTTGAGGGAAAAAAATGGAGCCAGAGGAAGTAGACTCCCTGACTTCAGACTATACTGCAATGCTACAGTAATCAAGACAATATGGTACTGGCACAAAAACAGAAATATAGATCAATGGAACAGAATAGAAAGCCCAGAGATAAACCCATGCACCTATGGTCAACTAATCTATGACAAAGGAGGCAAGGATATACAATGGACAAAAGACAGTCTCTTCAATAAGTGGTGCTGGGAAAACTGGAAAGCTACATGTAAAAGAATGAAATTAGAACACTCCCTAACACCATACACAAAGATAAACTCAAAATGGATTAAAGACCTAAACATAAGACCGGACACTATAAAACTCTTAGAGGAAAACATAGGAAGAACACTCTTTGATATAAATCACAGCAAGATCTTTTTTGACCCACCTCCTAGAGAAATGGAAATAAAAATAAACAAATGGGACCAAATGAAACTTAAAAGCTTTTGCACAGCAAAGGAAACTATAAACAGATATTTGCAAATGAATCAATGGACAAAAGATTAATCTCCAAAATATATAAACAGCTCATGCAGCTCAATATCAAAAAAACAAACAACCCAGTCAAAAAATGGGCAGAAGATCTAAATAGACATTTCTCTAAAGAAGACATGCAGATGGCCAAGAAGCACATGAAAAGCTGCTCAACATCACTAATTATTAGAGAAGTGCAAATCAAACCTACAATGAGGTATCACCTCACACCAATTTGAATAGGCATCATCAGAAAATCTACAAACAGGGCTTCCCTGGTGGCGCAGTGGTTGAGAGACCACCTGCCGATGCAGGGGACACGGGTTCGTGCCCTGGTCCGGGAAGATCCCACATGCCGCGGAGCGGCTGGGCCCGTGAGCCATGACCACTGGGCCTGCGCGTCCGGAGCCTGTGTTCCACAACGGGAGAGGCCACAGCAGTGAGAGGCCCGTGTACCGCAAAAAAAAAAAAAGAAAGAAAGAAAATCTACAACAACAAATGCTGGAGAGGGTGTGGAGAAAAGGGGACCCTCTTGCACTTTTGGTGGGAATGTAAATTGATACAGTCACTATGGAGAACAGTATGGAGGTCCCTTAAAAAACTAAAAATAGAAGTACCATATGACCCAGCAATCCCACTACTGGGCATATACTCAGAGAAAACCATAATTCAAAAAGACAAATGCACCCCAATGTTCATTGCAGCACTATTTATAATAGCCAGGTCATGGAAGCAACCTAAGTGCCCATTGACAGACAAATGGATAAAGAAGATTTGGTACATATATAAATGGAATATTACTCAGCCATAAAAAGGAACAAAATGGGGTCATTTGTATAGACTGTCATACAGAGTGAAGTAAGTCAGAAAAACAAATATATACTAACACATATATGTGGAATCTAGAAAAATGGTACAGATGAACTGATTTGCAAAGTAGAAGTAGAGAACAAACATATTGACACCAAGGGGGAAAAGCCAGGGGCAGGGTGTGGTGGTGGTGGTGGGATGAATTGGGAGATTGTCATATATACACTAATATGTATAAAACAGATAACTAATAAGAACCTGCTGTTGGGACTTCCCTGGTGGCGCAGTGGTTAAGAATCCACCTGCCAAAACAGGGTTCTCAGGTTCAATCCCTGATCTGGGAAGATCCCACATGCCATGGAGCAACTAAGCCTGTGTGCCACAACTACTGAAACCCGTGCGTTTAGAGCCTGTGCTCTGCAATGAAGAGTAGCCCCAGCTCACCACAGCTAGAGGAAGCTCAATCACAGCAACAATGACCCAACACAGTCAAAAATAAATTAAATAAATAAATAAATTTATTAAAAAAAGAACCTGCTGTATAAATAAATTAAATTAAATTTTTATAAAAGAACATAGATAGTATTAAATTTTAGTTGAAAGAATTAGAAAGTGTTGAGTTTTGAAATTTATTACTTTTGTTTTTGATATAGTTTACTTAACTACAGTTTCATATAATCTAATTTTTAATAATCCCTGTGTTTAACAACCAGTTTGCAAAATTTCTAAAAATCTCACAGTTGACTCTCGTAAGTCATTATAAGCCACTTCCAGCAAACCACTGCCCTCAGATACACTGCTCCCAGTGGCCAAATCTGTACAACATCATTGTCTTTCCTGGCCACAGCTAATGAGAGTAATGCAGAATTTAGATGTGAATTAAGACCGAGAATCATTTTCTATGTGTGACTGAAGCTATAATTAACACGTGAATATTTGAGCTAATCACTTTTCGACCATAATGTAGACTGAGTAGCAAATAAGACTGATCTTCCAGTAAAGAAGAAGAAATGCAAAGGGAAAGCAAAGGAAAACACCAATCTTGGTTTTCTTACAGTATTCTATTGTCAATAGTTTTCAGCTGCAATTTTTTCTGAGACTTGGCTGCATTTTATCCCTGGATTTGGACAGATAACCTTACATTCTGTGGAATTAATTAATCAAGGAGGCCATTATACTGTGATGGCTCTAATGCCATGGCGGCTGATGTAAGCAAACCAAAACCTAAGCCTGTAAATGCCTCAAGGCTATGAAATCAAACCACTAAGGACAACCCATCACAAATAGCCAACTAGGCTTGAAGTTATAGCCAGTCAAATATATTCCTTTCTTTGTTTTTATGCTTTCTTATATAACGTCTTTCCCCGGACTCTTGTCAGCAGAGTGATCCTAACCGCTTCCAGTTTGAATCCATTTTTGCTCAAATAAACTAAAAAATTTTAATATGCCTCAGTTTATCTTTTGACACTGGTGACAATGCAAAATGGTACAGCCATTAGAAGGCAGTTTGGCTATTTCTTCAAATCAGACATACTCTTACTACAGGATCCACCAATCATCCTTCTTGGTTTTTACCCAAAGGAGTTGAGAATTTATGCCCACAGAAAAACCTGCACATGGATGTTTATAGTAGCTTTATTCATAATTGCCAAAGTTTGGAAGCAACCAAGATATTCCTCAGTAAGTAAATGAATAAACTGTGGTGCATCCAGACAATGGACTATTAATCAGCATTACAAAGAGATGAGCTATTAAGCATGAAAAGATGCAGAGGAATCTTAAACGCATTTTAGTAAGTAAAAGAAGCTAATCCGAAAAGGCTACATACTGTGTGACCCCAAATACATTCGGGAAAAGAAAACTGTGGAGACAGTAAAAAGATCAGTGGTTGTCATGGGTTGAAAGTGGGGAAAGGATGAATAGGTGGATCACAGAGGATTTTTAGGGCAGTGAAACTACTCTGTATGAAACTGTAATGATGGATACATGTCATTATGCATTTGTCCAAACCCAAAGAATGTACAACACCAAAGGATTACCCAAGATAAACTGTGGACTTTGGGTGATTATGATGCGTCAATTTAGGTTCATCGATTATAACAAATGTACAACTCTAGTGGGGAATGCTGATAATGGGAAAGCCTATGCATATGTGTTGGCAAGGTTTATATGGGAAATCTCTATATCTTCCTCTCAATTTTGCTATGAACCTAATACTATTCTAAAAAAAATAAAGTCTTAATATCATTAGGACACTTTTTTTTTTTTTTTTTTTTTTTTTGCGGTACGCGGGCCTCTCACTGCTGCGGCCTCTCCCGTTGCGGAGCACAGGCTCCGGACGCACAGGCCCAGCGGCCACGGCTCACGGGCCCAGCCACTCCGCGGCATGTGGGATCCTCCCTGACCGGAGCACGAACCCGCGTCCCCTGCATCGGCAGGCGGACTCTCCACCACTGCGCCACAAGGGAAGCCCATTAGGACACTTTTTACTTGGGTAAGTTTGGACTTAAATTGTTCCAGACTTTCTGAAACAGATTTCAGGTCAAATTTCCAGGAACATTTTAGAAATTCTGTGGGCTAAGTGGAACACAGATGTGCAGCCACTACTTTTGTGAATGTGTGACTAGGACGTCAACACAAGCTGTGCTCCTATACATCAGTGCTTCCATCTAAACGGACTCATTTGACCAGAACAACAAGTTCACCTGCCAGTGCAAGGAGAGAAAGGTATAATAAAAAGAGGAAAAGAATGAAAGGCATTTAAAAGTTGAATAGTTAAAATTACACTTAGTTAATCATTGCATTTGTTTTTCAAGGGCTACAATCTTTTGGAGAAAGAAAAACAAGGCAGAAAACAGATTGAATGTTGGAATTAATATGTGCAGGATTTCTGTAAAGAATCTAGTCTATCTTCCTTATCTCCATATTAAGCCTTAATTTTATCCAAAACTTAAGTAGCCGAACCTACTTCCCCACCTTCCTCCCCTTCTTGCCTCCTTGGGTTTTTTCCCACAAGTATTTATTGTACATCCATTACATGGTAGATACTGCCCAAGACACTGTTTTTTGTGCCAAAATAAGGAGTCTGAACTTGACCCTCTTGATCTGTAGTTCTCAAAGTATACTGTGCACAAGATTCATAAGGAAAATTTATTGAAAATGTAGATTCCTGGTCTTGAACCCAGAAATAAGATTCAGGGGTTTGTTATAAGGCTGGGAACCTGCTAATTTTTTTAAAAAATAATTTATTTATTTTTGGCTGCATTGGGTCTTTTGTTGCTGTGCCCGGGCTTTCTCTAGTTACAGAGAGCGGGGGCTACTCTTCAGTGCGATGCACAGGCTTCTCATTGCGGTGACTTCTCTTGTTGCAGAGCAAGAGAACGAGCTCTAGGCACACGGGCTCAGTAGTTGTGGCACACAGACTCAGTAGTTGTGGCACACGGGCTTAGTTGCTCCGTGGCATGTGGGATCTTCCCGGACCAGGGCTCAAACCTGTGTCCCCTGCATTGGCAGGTGGATTCTTAACCACTGCACCACCAGGGAAGTCCCAAACCTGCTATTTTAACAGGCATCTTGAGTGACTGGAGGGAATAACATGATTGGATCATTTTAATACGATAACTCTATCAAGTTCTCTATGCATCTAGTAATTTCATTTGCGACAAGCCTGACTCTGCAAGTTTTTGTCTCTCTTTAAGAACTCTGGAATCAGGCTCTCTGTTCTAATCCAGACTCTGCCACTTAGAAGCTATTGATCAAATTAACCTCTTTCAGCTCTGCATCCTAATCTGAGGGTATGTGGGAATCAGAATAGCTGCCTCAAAGAGTTACCTTGCAGATTTAGCAAGTAAAGCATGTATGCCACCTGGTATACAGCAGTAAGCACTTAAAAAATGGAAGTCATTATCGTTGTTGTTATTGATAGTAGTTTTACCACAGCTTTATTTTTTAAGAGGGAAGAATAGTAGGACATACAGTTTTTGCCCCAATAATTAGCTGGGCTCCTGGGGCATGACTAGACAGATGATTGCTTCAAAAGAGAAAATGGTTCTGACTGATTCTATTATCTAGAAATAAGGCAGAGATGATTGTGTTAGCAAGAATTTTATTTTACACTTTCCATGTATTTACTTATTAAATCCCTGGATAGTATTTTCTACCATTATTGCTGCTCTGAAAATTTCTTCTCATTGTTTAATTTAAAAGAACTGAAATTATACCTAGCCCAGAGAAGGAAATATCATCTGCTCTTGACACACACCTAAAAGATGTCATTAACAGAGATAAGGAATATAAAAGAAGAATCAGGATTGTAAAGATGATAATTTCAGTTTGGGTCAATTTCTTCACCACTTACATACACCTAGGCTCTTATATTCTTAAATGCTAAATTTAATTGCATACATTATCTTATTGATTCTTCATAATCACCCTATGAGGACAGTACATATGCAGAACATATGGGTGTGTCCTCAGGTTTACAAAAGTGTTTGCAAGTGAAAATATGGTGATTTAGAAGTCTTGCAGAATGGAAGTAGAAAAAATCATTTAAAATTAAAATTGACTCTTCTGCTTTTAACTTCTGTTAAAAGATAAACTGAGGCATAGTAAACATTTTAAGAGTTTATTTCAGCAAAAATCAAATCAGCCAGTACCAATCCAGAAGTAGTTAGGAGAGCTCCATCCACACGAGCTGGGGGAAAAACAGTGAAGGCTGAGTGCAAAGTAAGGAAATAACTGATTGTCTATAGCATAAGGCCTAATTGGCTATTTGTGATTGACTGTCCTTAGGTTTTAATTTGGTAACCTTGGCATTTACTGGGTTAGGTTTTGGTTTGCTTCCATAGACTGACATGGCATTTAGAGCCACCTCAGTCTAATGGCCTCCTTGTTTAATTAATTTAACACAACTAAGGGAACAAGCAAAAACCACTAGACTAATTGTTCAGAAAAAAGTCAAACCTACCCTCCCACCTTCCCCCTTTACCAAGAATTAGCTGAGGAATAGAAACACGGAGGAATGCAGGATTTCTACCATTTATGTGGGTTTGAGCCAAATTTAAACAATACAGAACAGACTACTTTAGTTGATGACTGGATTACACCTAAAAACAAATGCCTTTGAGGAAAACTGGGTAGTGTAGCAACAGAATCGTGGCTTACCTGAAGACAGAAAGGAAATCTTTTTTTTTTTTAATCTCAAAATCTGAAGCTAAATTTTTTTAATTTATCTTTTTTATATTTTTATACAGTAGGTTCTTATTAGTTATCTATTTTATACATATTAGTGTATAGGGAAATCTTTTTAAGTGCTGTGTTAAAACATCATTTTTAATTTTCCCTACAACCAGGTTGAACTACTCACATGTGTTCAATTGTTAGCTCTTAAAGATATAGAGGTTCTTTAAGAAAACAGTTTTTGGCGTAAATGATTAAATTATAAATCAGTGAAAAAATGAGCCAGTAAAAATAAAGTTACAGAATTTACTCCTATATCATTAAATATTAACTTTGACCATGGATTTTTAAATTGATGTGTCATATTCCATCGTATGAATGAGCTATGGGCTACGGTCCAGTTGCACACCATTGTATCTAGCTCCAGCAGGAAGGAATTTATTACCCGGTATTAGATGGCTTAAACTCCTTGTAATGGCAGGCGCTAAGGAGCTTCCGGGAACGACTTCCACTCGCCAAAATCACACCGCCAACCCTCACTTCCGAAGCAGCACTGCCACTAGGAAGTCATCAAACCAAGAGGTTTCGGCGGACAGAACAATACTGGCTCCGCCTGGGTTCACAGCATCAAAACCCGCCTCTGCTCCGGTCCCGGTCCCGTGTCCACGGATCTCTTGTCCCTGTGTGGTGGAATCCACTCTCAACCCTAACAGCTAGGGCATCTGGGAAATGTAGTTTTTACTTTCCAACCTCAAAGGCACAGAAAGAATACTAGAAGCCGACTGGAATGCAAGTAGAACATTGTTATAATTTACTTAACCATTCGTTAGATTTTTAGGTTGTCACATATTTTTCTCTATGATAAATAAATAAAATAAATTCCTAAAAGTGGAATCTTAGTCAAACAGTATGAATACTTTTCAAGTTTTTAATAATTATTGCAAAACTCCCCTTAAAAACTTATACCAGTTTATATTCTTTCTGGCCATCCTGTTCCATATTGTCAATCATGAGTAATGCATTTGCTCATAGTTTTAAAAAGGAAAATGACACATCATTTAAAAACTTCTAATTTCTTTTGCTAGTAAATTTGAACAGTTTAATTCTCACTGTAGGTGAAGTACCATCAAGTCCTTAGACTACCCATTTCCCCAGTATTTCTCAGCAATGCATTCATATGCATTATCTCAAATGATGGTAATCATCCATATATATATATATGGATATATATATCCATATATATCATCCATATATAATTACTATTAGTTAAATAAATAACTTTAAGATCTAGTGACCCCTTACTACAGCCCTGTGTTGCTAGGTAAACCATCCTCTTTAGGTCTTTCAAGTAAACACCAAGGAAACTTTCTTCTTTTACTGTCTCCAAAATTAAATTAATTAAAAAATGAATTAAACTTAATTAAAGCCTGTAGACCATAACTTAGAAGTAAGATTATGTAACTTGATTATGATGCCATCACTTTAATTTAGGGGCAAATACTAGACTTGAATCGTAAGCATCTGAATATCTATGGGTATAACTTTATGAGATTTGTGGGTTACATGTGCACGGGTCCAGGCTCTGAATTTCTTGCCACTCACAGTAAGAGCCATGGAAGGAAAGCTGCTCTGTGAGGAAGAGCTCTATAGCTTGGGGAGGTCTGAAAGGTACAAACATAGAGCTGTCATTACATCTGCTTGAATCCACTGACAGAATCACTAGGCCTCCCTGATTTAATGCGGCTCCATGAATTCCCAGGGAACCCCTGGGCTGTCAGGACAACAGTTCCCACATCATTTTCTTTTAGTAGGCATCATGTGAAGCATCTACTCTGAAATGGTAAGAGATTGATTGATTGATTGATTGATTGATTTTTTACTATTCTTGAGGTTAAAGATCCTCTATTTTCTTCCCAAAATAAGCATAAGGAGATTTAGGGAAGGCCTTAATGAATTGTTTGTTTTATTCATATTTAGTGATTTAGAGGAGAAAGAACTTGTTCTAAATTCACCTTTGAAACTAGAATATTGATTTTTCACCAGATTAAGACCCCATACATATGTATTATACTTAAACAGCTATCTTTAAAAGCTGAGTTTACCACAAGACCATAAACTGTCATTACTCTCCAACTAGTGGCAAGATAGGTTACCTGAAAGCAAGAAAAATTCTGACACTCGAGTACTAGAGCCAAATATTTAAAAATAGAACAGTAAGTATTATAGCATGGAATAAACCTCACCCCTGTTCTGTTAAATTTTGATATAAATAAAAACTCTACGTAGGGGCTTCCCTAGTGGCACAGTGGCTAAGAATCTGCCTGCCAATGCAGGGGAAATGGGTTTGAGCCCTGGTCCGGGAAGATCCCACATGCTGCGGAGCAACTAAACCCATGCATCACAACCACTCAGCCTGCGCTCTAGAGCCCTCGAGCCACAACTACTGAGCCCGCATGCCACAACTACTGAAGCCCACGCACCTAGAGCCCGTGCTCCGCAACAAGAGAAGCCACCGCAATGAGAAGCCTGCACGGCACCATGAAAAGTAGCCCCCGTTTGCTGCAACTAAAGAAAGCCCGTGAGCAGCAATGAAGACCCAGCGCAGCCAAAAATAAAAAAGTTTTAAAATACTTTATGTAAAATAATCCATGATTGTAATTTGATATTGTGTCATCTAATTTGGAAATGAAAACCCTTGCTGGATGATAACAACCACAGGCCTTTTCTTGAAAGCATTTCTTCTTAACACTTTAAACATTTTATGATCTTAAAAATCTTATTGGTCTTAAGAAAATGCCAAATTATATTTTAATTGTTGCAAGAAGAAGATTTAGAAAATATGTTGCCAAGCAATTTAGAGCAAATCAAAATCAGAATTGGGTCACTGGCAGGATATTTTTGGTGCAAGAACTTTGTAATCTGGAGGTGTTAATCAGAATATGATAGTACATATAATTAGCAAAGGTAGCTGATAGTCCCAGATTAAGCTGACATTCAATATTGAGCCCATATGGGGTGGTTGCAGTGGGCATCTACCTGCTCCAATGTGTTCAACATTCTATTAGGATTAGTTCATGCCATCTAGTTATTAAATCATTTGGGTATTACTCCAGATCCTAAGGGACACAAGAAAAAATAACAAACTAGGAGTAATGCAAATAGTATGAAAAGAAAGTAAACAAATTGAGAAATCTTTAGAGGAAGCCAAGTGAACGGACCAGACCAAACAAGAATTTTTTTTTTTTTTTCGGTATGCGGGCCTTTCATTGTTGTCACCTCTCCCATTGTGGAGCACAGGCTCTGGACGCGCAGGCTCAGCGGCCATGGCTGACGGGCGCAGCCGCTCCGCGGCATGTGGGATCTTCCCGGACCGGGGCACAAACCTGCGTCCCCTGCATCGGCAGGCGGACTCTCAACCACTGCGCCACCAGGGAAGCCACAAATAAGTTTTAAAAGCATAATAAATAACCTTAGAAAGCTAAAGGAGGAAACTGGAAATAGGAAATAAGAAAATCAGTTATGAAGGACCAATTGGAGATATTGAATATGAAAACTCTACCAGATGAAATAGTATAGTAAGAATTGTATCAGAAACACCTTACTACTGTTTTGTGGATACTGTTTATCAGAATGAATATACTTGAAAAACAAATTAGTAAACTGAAAGATCAGGTCAATTAACATTTCTGAAGGAATTAGGAAGGGACAAAGTGGTACTAAAAAAACTGAGAGAAAAGTTAAGACATAGTGACAGAATTTTGCAAGATTAAAGAATGATATTAGTATCTAGATGGAAAGAGTGCAGAGAAAGTGTTGAAATAGGAGAAATTTCAAGGTAGCATTTTAAAATCTAATTAATTATATGTAAGGCCCAAATAAGTTATTGTAAGGTGCACAAGGCCTGAGAAGGCTGACACAGAAAGATCCTATTTGAAAACATTGTGGGATGAAGTGTCTGAGCAAGAAAAGGAATGAATCCAAGAGGTAACTAGGAGATGTGGAAAGTGTGGGAGAAGAACTTGTGCTTGGATCAGAAGCTGCTGGAGCATCTTTAATTCAAACAGCTTCAGGGAGAGACAAGATTGGACTGCTTCCTTTACCCCAGAGATTTCATAGAGTATACATATGTGTGACATATGTCATTGGTATGTGTGTATATTTGCTGGAGGAACAAAGGCCAAAAAAACCTCCCATGAGTTTATTTACAAGTTGTACATGTGAATATATATGTACTATTTCCTATGATCAGAGGTGATATTTAAAATATATACCATGTAGTACAGCATGGGGCACTGACCCATCAGAGCAGATGTCAGTCAAAGGGCTAGAGTAGATTCCAGGAGGCTCCTGCTTGGTCCTTCACCTGGGGATTAGGGGTAGATTTGGGACAGGCTGGGGCAGTGGGAGGCACAAGGATGGGGCTCAGGGTAGCTTCTATTTATGAACAGATATAGAATTGTTCAAAACTTTAACAGTTGGTATGGTCACGTATACTGGCAGAATAGCAATGTGCCCTCATGTTTGATGATGTAATGCAGTTTTCTAAAACATACTTTACTTTTTTTTTTTTTTTTTTTTTTTTGCGGTACGCGGGCCTCTCACCACTGCGGCCTCTCCCGTTGCGGAGCACAGGTTCCGGACGCGCAGGCCCAGCGGCCATGGCTCACGGGCCCAGCTGCTCCGCGGCATGTGGGATCCTCCCGGACCGGGGCACGAACCCGCGTTCCCCGCATCAGCAGGCGGACCCCCAACCACTGCGCCACCCGGGAAGGCCCTACTTGTTTTTTAAAACAAACCTTGGGTAGATGTTATATTCCTGAGAGATGATGACAGTTCCTGAAGTAAAACGATTTGGTATATTGGAGTGCCTTATCTTCTTTACATGGCAAGTCAGAAAAAATAAATAAGGGATATTAAGTTATAATAAAGAAGAGAGAATAATCAAATAATCTTACTCAAGATATTTTCCTGACAAGTC
Organism: Orcinus orca; assembly: GCF_937001465.1. Classification (NCBI taxonomy): domain Eukaryota; kingdom Metazoa; phylum Chordata; class Mammalia; order Artiodactyla; family Delphinidae; genus Orcinus; species Orcinus orca. Next base: position 68,632,980 of record NC_064562.1, read on the forward strand.
AGCTTGCTTGGGTTTTCACTAAGTGTTTCTGGGTTATAAATATCATGTACCATTTTCTTTCCCATAGTTTAAAGAAAGGTGACTTAAGACATGAAACCTATTAAGCTAAGTTTTTAAAAAAAACTTTAGGATAGTTTCCTCTCATTGCATACCTAAACCAAACTGCAGGCTAGTGCCAAGCCCAGGAGATCTGAGCAGAGTCACAACTTCCTTCAGACCAGTCTGCACACCCATGAGTGAGAAATAAACGTCGTTTATTTATTGAATTGTTCAGTTGTTTGTTACATAGCAAAAGACATTCCTTTGTCACTTATTAATGTATTCATCATTCATGTGTGCTAGGTATTGCTGTAAAAATCTAAAGCTAGTTTTTCTTGTAAAAGATTGATTAGGCCAGTTTCTGTTAAAACTAATGAGGAAAAAGGGAAGAAGATGCAATAAATAACAGCACCCATGAAGTTTGCATTCTGCTATTGAAACAGAAAATACACAACTAAACATGGAAACCCAAATGGCTGATAAGAGTTATTTACCATTACTAGTAATCAGAGAAACGCAAATTAAAGCATCAATTAGAAAGTCTTATATCAAGTAGAGGTGAGAATGTTGGGAAATAAGAAATCGCCCAGGGACTTCCCTGGTGGCGCAGTGGTTAGGAATCTGCCTGCCAACGCAGGGGACATGCGTTCAAGCCCTGGTCCGGGAAGATCCCACAGGCCGCGGGGCAACTAAGCCCGTGCGCCACAACTACTGAGCCTGCACTCTAGAGCCCATGAGCCACAACTACTGAGCCCACATGCCACAACTACTGAAGCCCATGCGCCTAGAGCCTGTGCTCCACAACAAGAGAAGCCACCGCAACGAGAAACCCGCGCACTACAAGGAAGAGTAGCCCCCGATTGCTGCACCTAGAGAAAGCCCACGTACAGCAACAAAGATGCAATGCAGCCACAAAATTAATTAATTAATCAAACTAAAAAAAAAAGAAATCTCCCATAAAGCTTAAAAGAAAGTAAGTGCAACCATTCCAGAGAGCAACCTGCAAGTACTTGGTACATTAACTCTACTTATACTCTCTATAGGATGTAGCAATTATAGCCTAGGTCTTCTGCACATGTCCCTAAGAATATTTTTTACAGCACTGGGTGTGGTAATAAGAATGGAAGAAGCCTAGATGCCCATCAGGAGAGAAATGAGAAGTAAAGTGAGAGATAGACACATAATAAAGTTGTATGCAGTAATCAGAATTAATGTTCTAGATTAATATATAGCTAGGTGGATCTTAAAATATTTTGGCAAGTACAAACAAAAAAGAAACAATATGAGATTTATAAAAGAATATCTTTCAAGGAGATTAAACACATACACTCAGAAAACAACCCTACACTTATTTCTAAGGATACACGTGTATCTAAATAAACATGGAAGAGCATATATTTTAATACATGTATTTTTACACAAGGGTGGAAGAGAGATGATGGATGCTTGGAAAAAATAATGAAATGAAAGGAGGAAAAATAAGAGAAATTGGACAGATGCTGATAATGTACGGTGAAATGGGAGAAAGTGATTAATTCAACTTTGTGCACTTGATCATCTAAAAGTAATAATACATAGTACAACCTGGAGTATGGGTTCTGGGGTAATTTGAGAGCATATGAAAGTCAGTGCTATCTGAGCATGAGCATGTTGAATTCTCAGGCTTCTAATGATTCCCTTCTCTTATATTCTTTCTGGGGTAAGGGAAAGATAATAAATATCATAGCAGTTATACTTTAATTCTGTTTTGGCAAATGATAATAACGAGATAAGCTATAAAGCTCTGATTGATGCATCTATGTATACTAGCAAACATAAATGTAGAAAATACATTTAAAAAGAAGATGATCATCAAAAACTTCACCTTTCCATGTGACAATTATGGTGATTTTTTTCATAGTGGGAATTCCTTTGCAATTATCTCATTAACTGGTATAACATGAGGCTTAAATTGCATTCTCAGATTTTAATATGTTATCATTAGAAATTACTTCAATTGTAACTACCATTTTATCTTTCTTTAGTTATCATTCATGACCTTGAATGAGGAATATCTTTGGAACTCAGTGCCTCTAAAAATTATTTGTCTTGCACTTACCCTCTGTTCTATATTCTATTTATTGTCTTGCTTCCTTTGAAAACTCACAAAAGGAAAAGAAGGCAGTGGAGTATACAGCACAGCCTGTTAGAGGAAATAGCTGAAATAATAGTTTCTTAACTGTTGAATGTGAATATTAAGAGGATATTATGCTTCCATGTAGAACATTTAATTATATTCAGTGTGTTTTAACATCACTGACTGCTCCTTAGTTGATGGTGTAGGGAACGTTTGTCATGTGGAAAAATGCCAACTTTACATCTCAGGGAATCTGAAGAATGTCCTTGCTTCCTGATTAAAATCCTTCAAAAGTTTAAAAAGAAGAGTGTGTTGTTTGTTTTTTTGTGGTGAGGAATGATAGACATTTACCATTTGAGAAAGAAAAAGCTTGTTATATCACTCAGAGTTGATGATTACAATTCAACTGTCATCTGTTTTTTTCATCTAACTAGTGAAGGTTAGGTTACTTATTTCTTTGACTAGGTGAATTGAGAAGGCATAGGTTCAGAAAGATTACCTAAGGAAACTGATAATTGCGGTGAACTGATTTATATTCACTCTGTAAATGGGTGGTGATGTGGCTTTCCTCTTTATTTTCATCATAATTATGCTTTCTTTTCTGGTTATTTCATGTGAATGTTTATACATATTGCATTTCAAAATGATTTTGTAGTTGCAAAAATGACTATTTTGAAATCTATAGACAGATGAACAAGCTAACCCTTTGGGATCTGACTGTGTTGGAACTATGAGGTCCCGCTTATTTTTCTTAGCATTTGTCTTCTGGTTGCTGATTATTGTTACCATTCCTCATGATTTGCTCCCCAAAGAGGTAGGATCTGTGAGACCTGGTTCCTCCGGTTCTGATTTTGATCCATCCCTACAAAACAGGCTAAGTCACAAACTCCCTGGTTCATTGCCACAATAATAGGGTAACTGAGAATGACCTATAGTACTTTCTTTCAGAAGATTAATCATTCAACTCACTGAATGTTAATTACTAATTTAACCCTGGAGAAGGACATTTCCTTTGTTATTCTCTGTAGGAAGATATATTCTTCAGAGATCCACAGTTCTTTTATATCATAATGTAGAAAAGGTAATATATTCTTTTATGAAACATCTGAAATTCCAGTCTCTATTTAATGGAAAATGAATAACATTAGTCTTTATTTCATTGACCCTTTTTTCTAAAATTGTTTGACATGACTGTATATGAAAACAGGTGACGCTTCTGCTAGATCAGGAACCAGAGCTTCAGTAGTTAAAGAGAAATCATAGAAACTCATCCACATGTACTGTATTTTTGTAACTTTGGAGTTGCTATCTGCTGATATTCATGAAAAGCTATTGGTTAAAAATGATACTGTGCATATGAGGTCAGATATCTAGGCTCCTATATCTTTGAATAGAGTCAGGTAAAATACTTTCTTTTATAGCTTTTTGGAGGCAAGAACTATTTCATTGACTTCTTTCCCTGGAACCCAGAAATTACCAGGCATAGCTCACTAAGCGCCTGAAGTAAATGTTTGTCTTTTGTTGTTCTTTTTGCCCAGAGTACAAACTCTCTTTGTATATTTGGGGAATTCTCCACCTTACGCATCTTTGACAGAAGCCCCAGAGTCCATATGCTCTGTATCCCAACTTCCTTTTCAACTAGGGCACAGGAACATGACCAGGGCTCAACCAACCTGCTGAACCCACTCAACTTTACATTGGGAGCTAGTGGAGAACCTACTCTGATAGTGGTAGCAGTATGTAAGTAACAACCTGTGGCAGGGCACCAGTGAAAGTAGAACCGGTATGGCATATGGTGTCTGGTTGCCAAAAGTGAGTGGCTGTCCAAGTGAGTAGGGGGGCGGGGTGGGGGGGTAGTGGAGCTGGAGCCAGGGCTGCTTGAAGAGCAAAGGGCTGGGAGATCCGGCACCTGCCTGCCTCTCAGCTCGGTGCCCTGCCCGCCGGTGGTGCTGCATCTGCAGAGCTACAGTCCCTGCCAGAGGAGCTGCAGAGGCAGTATGAGCTGCGGGTGCAGGAGGACCTAAAGGAGGCTTAGGTGGTGCCTCTAGGACCTGGAAGAGGCCCTGAATGAGTGAGCCTCTGCCACCATCCACCACCGCCCCAGGGGGACTACAGGCTCCTGGGGCACTCTGGCATTTCTGGGTCTCCGGATTCCCCCATGCATGAAATGGGCTATGATTATCAGCACTCCCACCCTGGGGCCCTCTGACCCTCCTTGGTTTCGACATTAGGGGCCCCACTCCCATCAGGGTCCAGGAGCTCCCCACTGCCCCTGCTTGCTGAGGCCCCAGAGCCCTCTGACCCCTCTCTGCCCCTCTCTCCTGCAGGCCCTGATCTGTCCATTTGCAGTCGAGGAGGATAACAGACAAGGAGGAGCCTTCCAGAGGTTGAGAACATTGGATAATGGAGTTCTCCCCAGAAAACATAATTGGAGCCTAATCAAGAATCGTCCCTGGGCTTCCTTGGTGGCGCAGTTGTTGAGAGTCCGCCTGCCGATGCAGGGAACGTGGGTTCGTGCCCTGGTCCGGGAAGATCCCACATGCTGCGGAGCGGCTGGGCCCGCGAGCCGTAGCCGCTGAGCCTGCGCGTCCGGAGCCTGTGCTCCGCAACGGGAGAGATCACAACAGTGAGAGGCCCGCGTACCGTAAAAAAAAAAAAAAAAAAAAAAAAAAAAACAAAAACATTTTAAAAGTTATTAATAGACTAGATCTCTTATTAAAACATTTCTTTTTAACTGTAGGTATTTGGCATGGAGAGTTTAGCTGTATTCAACCCTGTTGATTTGTTCCTGCATTTGTGCAATTTTATTTCTAAGTTTTCTTCAGTTCTTACATATCAAAAGCAAGTGAGAAATAGACTCTGCATGTGCATGTATTCTGAGTTTTTATTAACTGACTGAAAGAGGCTTTTATTTTAGAAAATAAATTGTATTTGTATTGTATCTATCCTCATAGTTATTATTCTACATCCAAGTAAGTACCTTGTTACAGCTCTTATCTTTTACCTCTCAAAGTAAGGAAAATGAAAACGTTTATCATTTGACAACTGTCTCAAATCCTTAAGTATACCATACCCTAGATAAAATGTCTACTACTGGTAAGAAGAATGAGCTTTTTATGGATATGATATCAAGAACTGACAAACAATATGGAATAATGGAGAACACAGAAAAAGAGTTCCCAGAAAAAGTTCTTAGGGATTTGTATTTCTTGTGCCTTGAATATTTTGATAACTAGCCTAAAGGAAAGGATTTCAAATCTCAGACCGGTTTATAGAAGGGACCACTCACTGTCACTATGGCTCCATGGGTATTCATGGAAAGTCCTTGTTTGGTGGGACTTATGCCTTTTTCTTACATACAAGACCAAGTTCAATCATGCTTCTCTTTTACTTAGACCTCTTACTTCGATCCTCCATGGTTCTCGGGAATGCTGCCCTGCTGCATCCTCAGCCATTCCTTTCACTAATTTCTCATTTGTTCCCTATGCTCATCCCTGATACAGTGGTTCTGATTTTTTGAACCATTGTTTAAAACCTACTTTTGTCCTCAGCATACTCCCAAAACAACCTCTGCCTCACAGATCTTCTGTCTTGAAAGTCACTGCTAATGTCCCCTTAGCCTGACCAGCAATCTCTTTCTGATTCCCTTTATGGACTCAGATCTGTAGCCAGACGGCCTGTGTCCTAATCCAGCTACGCTATTTACCAACCGGGAGACTTGTGGTATGTTATTTATCTTCTCTAGGCTTCTGTTTCTTTATCTGTAAATTGGGCTAATACTTGTTGTGAGTGTTAAGTGAGCTAAACATATAAAGAACTTAGTATAGTGCTCAGCACACTATAGAAAGTTCTCAGCAATTGGAAACCATTATTGCTGTGGTTGTAAATTTTTCTCATTCATTTGTTCAGTAATATGTATTGAATTCCTACTACATGCTAGGCACTGGAGCTATAGAGAAAGGGGTCTAGTCCCTGTGTTAAAGAAGATCATAGTCTAGTTAGGAAAATATACAGGGAAAGAGAAAATAATAATGATGTGAGATGAGAAATACATACAATGAACCACCAAAATTGACATTGGACCTAGGTTTACTGATATGGAAAGATATCCATAAAATATTGTTAAATAAAAAATAGATAAAAACCCATTTTTATTACATATTCTATTATTTTTCCTCTAAGCAATGCTGAGCACCTGAAATACTTCAAGTACATGGTAGGTACTGGGAATACAGAGGTGAGTAAGACAGACATACATATGGAGTTCATAAATTTGGTGGTGGGGAAACTGGTACTGAACACATAATTCCAAGTAGTATGCCTGCTATGAAGTAGATGTAAGAAATGCTATACCAGCTTTTCCAGAGCTAAAGTAGATTAGAAAATCACTTCTCTGAAAATGTAACTTCTAAAGTGAGATTTGAATGATAAATACAAGGTACTTCCATGAAGCGCTGGAGTAAAAGTGTTCACAGCGGAGCGAATAGAATGACAAACTCTAAGGTGGACAGACCATGGTATGTATAAAAAGGTGAGAACTCCAATGTGGCATGAGGAGGAAGAGGTGGGGAGAGTGGCATATAGTAAATATGGAAAGGTAAGTAGTGACCAGATCTTTCCTGGCTTTACAGGTTATAGTAAGGGCATAAAATCTTTCCCTAAAGGCAATATGAAATTTTAAAAGACTATTAAGGAGAGGAAAGGTTTGAATAATCTATAGTTTAAAAAAGATAATTGCCCGCATTGTGGAAAGTAAGAAGGGGCACAAACACACATAGGGAGGAGGATATATAGCAAAATGTGTTCACTTGTGGGCACAAAGTGAATATCTGGCATAGTAACAGATTTGACTAATTTGATTCTCTTTAAACTGGTTTTCTATATTTTTTTGAAATTTTCACAGTGGATCAGTATCATTTTTTAATAATAAAAACAATAAAACATATATTAAAAATGCTAATACAACATAATAGGTGCTATAGCTAAGGAAAGTACAGATTAGGAAGGACATCTAATCTAGACTGATGGAGAACACCTACCTAGAAAAGGTGAAAGATGAATTAACTTCTGAGGGATGAGTAGTTCAGCCAGACTAAGAAAGGGAAAAGAGATCTTAATCAAAAGCAGAGCATTTATAAAGATATGTTGATTAAAGGGAAGGTAGATCAGAGTGCAAAGTATGCCATGACCAATGATGTGGCTGAAGGCAGGCAGGGGAAAGGCATTAGATATTATGCTAATAAATTTTAAATTTATTCTTCAAATGGTAAATAGTAATTGAAGAAATTTTAGCAAGAGAGTGACATGGTGAGATTGGCATTTGAGAATGATCATCCTAGTAAGAAGTGGGATAATGTACTTCATGAGAACAAGATCAGATATAGAAAGACCGATTCGGAGTTTGACTCATGTATTCAATAATAATAGTACCAAATGCCTCGTAGGTAATAACTATTAGATCAGGCATTGGAGAAACAGTGGTAAACAAGGGAGCTCCAAGGTGCAGAATGGCTCATCAAGAATGTTTCCTCTACTTCCAAGAAAGCAAGTTAATGACATTTTATAGTACATGCTCTTAACAAAAGATCATTTCCCCCCCCCTTCTTTTAAAATAAGATATTTTATTATAGGTACTCTGTCTTTGGTGTGTTTTTATTTGCCCTTCTGAATCCACTGTCTATCCTTCACCCCTCTCTACCTTATTCTTATTCTTCTCTATGCCTTATTCTTATTCTACCTTTGTCCTGGGAGGCAGACCTGTTTAGACAACATTAATAGATTCTTACACCTTCTGACTTCCATTTAGTTTCAGCCAATAGGGAGGCATAGGAGCAGTAGATCAGGGACTTGGGAAAGGATGAGGTAAGGGTACTTACCTCCTGGCTCCCTCCCTGCAAGTCTGCCTTCTGTGTCCCTCAACTGAAGGTCACTGCTCATCTCAAGCCAAATCACTCTATGTGACTCTTTCTCTCCTTTGACTTCTGGCCTAGGAGCTACAGATTAGCTGCTACAAAACCTCGGGTTCCTACATTATACCTTATAATTCCCCCACATCCACACCTTAGAAAATAGTCTCTTTATAAACAATCCTCCCTGAAAATAATCTATTTAGTTGTGCCATCTATTTCTTCTTGGGACCCTGATTGAAGAAGAGTGAGTTCATTGTCTAATCCATGACCGATATTTTGAAACTTCACAGTAGAGTCAGCTGTACTGAAGGATATTGTACAGAAAGCTTGGACTTGAAGAACACTGAGCTCAAAACATTGTATGAGGGAAGGTCTAAAAGAATGACTTTATGTAGTTTCCCAATGGGCAGGAGGTGGGTGTTTTTGGTGGCACATGAGTTACGCTTGGTGAAGACATTTTTAGAGGTATAAGCATGTCTCTGGATATGTGCTAAGCAATGGAAGAATAGATTGTAGTGAATATCCACTATGGTTCTATTTTATGCCAATAATTTTTCTTTTAATCTTATATTCATAAAATAATCTGGATTAGGACACTTGCTAATTCAGCAAGACTTTTATTAGAACAAAAGAGTATGATAGGACATAAATTTACCTTTCTGGGACTTCCCTGGTGGCACAGTGGTTGAGAATCCACCTGACAATGCAGGGGACAGGGGTTCGAGCCCTGGTCTGGGAAGATCCCACATGCCACAGAGCAACTAAGCCCGTGTGCCACAACTACTGAACCTGCACTCTAGAGCCCACAAGCCACAACTAGTGAGCTCATGCACTGCAACTACTGAAGCCTGCATGCCTAGAGCCCATGCTCCGCAACAAGAGAAGCCACTGCAATGAGAAGCCCGCGCACCGCAATGAAGAGTAGCCCCAGCTCGCTGCAACTACAGAAAGCCCACGTGCAGCAATGAAGACCCAACACAGCCAAAAATAAATAAATAAATTTATAAAAAATAAGAAAAAAATACCTGCCTGTGCATGAAATCCAAAATGATACGAGTAATTGAGATTTTTTTGTTTTGTTTTGTTTTGGCGGTATGTGGGCCTCCCACTGCTGTGGCTCTCCCGTTGCAGAGCACAGGCTCTGGACATGCAGGCTCAGTGGCCATGGCTCATGGGCCCAGCCGCTCCGCGGCATGTGGGATCCTCCCGGACCGGGGCACAAACCCACGTCCCCTGTATCGGCAGGCGGACTCCCAACCGCTGCGCCACCAGGGAAGCCCAGTAATTGAGATTTTGACAACACTCACCTTAAATTAAGGCAAGTAACCGGGGAATTAGCACAGATGCATTCAAATTTAGTAGAACACCAATATTTGCAATATTTATGGTTTAATCATGTTCTTTTTATCATGATATGGTATTTGATATGACAATTGAAGTGACTATTCATATTTAAACTATTGCCCCTTTTCACATTTTCTTCACCCATACTAGGAGTCCTTAATAATGAATAAGAATGTTAGGGTTAAAAGAGAAATTATTGTCTAGTCTCTTTAGATAATCCTAATCCTAATGTCGTAATACAATATCCTTTTTGAAAAGATTGCAACCAGTCAAAGAATAATTGGTTAACATGACATATCAAGCTTAAAAAACCCTAAATGGGACCTTCTTAATACCTGTCTTTCCCTACAATAAGCAGGGAAATAAGAGGTCACTATTTTCTGACCCTTCTGAATGATGCATGAGTATACCAGGAAGACAGTCATAACAAATCTCTTGACACTGAGCCCTACCTTTTCCTGCAGCTCAGTGAGAAGGAACTTTGCATAGCATCCTATATGAGGTGGCAAAATTGTTCTAGTATTGGGTTATAGTAACCTTTTCCCTGATTAAGAGTGGAAAAGAAGACAGTACCATGTAAAACTTCCCATGGATTCATAAGAAAGAACTGCTAACTTGGTGTCAAATCTTGAACTTAGATACAATGGTTTTGAACATTGTTGCTATCTTATTATAGTGGTCATTCAATGGAGGGGTAGTCCTGCCTTCAGAAAGGGTACTGATATTTAGATCATGTCCTTAATGGATTCATTGATAAAGAACTTCATGCATTTGATAGTACAAGAAGATTGCAATTAAACTTTGGAGATGTTGGAAGGGTATAAGTGCACAATAGAATACTGTATGGGTATTCAAAATGATGCTGTAGAAATGAATTTGTTGACATGGGCAGATGTTCATGATATATATACTTAAGTAGACAAAAAGACTAAACTGAATGTGTGAGTTAGGATAGTTTTGGCAGCAAGTAACAGAACATCCAACTCAAAATGAATTTAAAATGATGTATTTATTATTAATTAGATGTGTTAATCCAATTGATCTAGTCCAGAGACAGGGCAGGCTTTACAGTTGGTTGATTCAGTAACCTAACAATGTTATCAAGGAAACCACGATAGGCAGAGCTTGTTTCTCTTTGCTCTATCACTCAAAATATCTGCTTTATCCTCCAGCTAGTTCCCCAAATAATTGTAAGATGGATTCCAGGTGCCATTTGGTATAACTACTTGATTCCTCATTAACACTCAGATGGAGAAGAAGAGAATGGCTATCACTTGCTGTAAAGACTGAAGAGGAACCTTTTTAGAAGTCTCTAGCAACCACCTCCTCATTTATCATTGGCTAGAATTGCATCATATTCAGATTTCTAAGCTCATAGTTGGCAAAGGGAATGTGACTCTCTTTAGAATAGTCAGGCTTACTCACTGAGCTAATATCAATTTCCCAAACCAGAGTATTGCCATTCAATGGAGTATAGGTGAAATGCATTTGGAGAGTCAAATACAGTTTTAAAAATATCTATCTAATGTCTATCTTTGAATAGAAAATTAATCCCACAGTATGATAGCATTGGGCAATGGAATTACATTTCTTTTACATGTTTTCCTTTTCCTTACCTGCATGTAATAGTCTTCTATAACTAAGTATGCATTGTTGTTGTCTCTTTAACCTTTTAGTATGGAAAATTTCAAGTCAATCCAAAAATAAATGAAATAGTATAATGAACCCTCAGGTATCCATCACCTAGCTTCAACAATTATCAACTTGTGACAAATCTTGTTTCATGCATTTTTTTGTAATAAGAAAAAAGTTGATTTTAGTTAAAAAGATGTTAGGATCTAGTCACCTACTTATTTTCTCTAATCCATAGAATTCACCTTTATGCAAATCAGTATGATTAAGCTAAGGATAGCCCAATATTGTTCTTACCAGGTGCTTGAGATACTTCTCAAATTGTGTCCAATGTATTTCTTTGAAAGTTTGGTTTTGCTCAGCTTCTTAGCCTGCCTATCCTTCTCAGAAATTTGTGCTGCAGTATCCCCAACATCAAGAGGAAAAGCACATGACTCTAGGAACTTGGTATCAAAATAAAGTGGCTCACTTGAAAGCATAGAGTTCTTTTGAAATTTCATTTTTACTTTTAAAATCCGTGAAAATGTGCATTTTAGTCTATGTTTATTAGAAATAGAATGTTCTAAATTACTCACGGTTTAATAAATTTGATACTGTAGGGAGATGGTCCATGTTGGTCTTATGGCTTCCTGTCTTCCGAGGCACCCTGACAAATACCCCTGTGAACACAAGGTCCCCAGTTTGAGAGGCACAGCCTTTTGAGAGGCGCAGGCTTTTTTGCATTTCAGACCCTGATTCTTCCCTCTGACTTTGTTTCCTTGACTTTGAAACCCCATTCTTTTGAAGGACTTCGGAATTCAGTGTTCTTACTTTTCTCCACTGCAGACCTCCTCAGTTAGTGTACCCTACCCTAGGGACTAATCCTTGGTTGTCAGCCCTACTGACTCATCTTGACCAGGTCTGGCCCAGTATCCTGCAGGAAGATCTTGGACCCACAAAAACACAAGGTTGAAGATATGTGTTCGTTTAACAGATCTTTATTGAGTGCCAACTATGTGTCTGGCACTTAGCTAGGCCTTGGGAATAGTGTAGTTAAAAGAAAAGACACAGTTCACTGTCATTAGGGACACAGGGATATACAGACAATTATAAAATGGGCTGAGAAGTGCACATAACATGAAGTATAGCATCCTATGAAGCTCAGAGCAGGGCTCCTTAAGGGGCTCAGGAATGTCTTCCAAGAATGTGATGCAGTATAACGAGAGGGGAGACAAGGAAGGAGTAGCTTGGTGGTAATTTTCTCTATTTGAATGAAAACTTACTCTGGTTCAACCACACAGAATGGTTTCTTAGAAGTAAAGGGATAGTCAAAAGTGGCATTCAGTATGGGAAATTGTTTCCAGAGTTGCTTATTACACTGATCCAGCAAGAAGGGACTAGCACAAAGACTTTGATTACTTACGGGGAGAAATTAGAAAAAAACAATTGTATTCCTTTCAGACTGAATTTTTTTTGTCAACATCTTACAAGTGTATTGTGTATTTTATTCAAGTCTCAGTACTATTTACTCGTGCTGTTTCTTCTTCCCAGAATGAATTTTTTTTATATCTTGGTGAAATCTTAATCACTGGTGAGTCTTTGGCCTTCTATAAAATCTCTGCCAAGCAGAATCAGTTGCTCCATTTTCTCTTTCTCCTTAACCCTTTGTTTCATAACACAGGTGGAGCTTCCATCCCTATCTGCCTCTCCTCCTATGCCTTCCTGCTTGCAAAAAGCAATTAATCATTCTACCTTCTAACCTCAGAACTCTGTATAGTATTTAAATATAATAAATGTTTTAAAGAAATATGTGTATTAAATGGATTAAAATTTAGTTTAATTTTCATAGTCAACTGATTATTTTGATTACTCTATCTTTAAGACTATACTCTCTCGGTATTCAAAAATTTTGTTTATTTTTTCTTTCTTGTTTCCCAACAAAAGAATGAGGTAGTGGTGGTGACGTTGGCATTTATTCTGAAATCATCTTGATTAGGTGAATAAGATGTGAGACTGATTTCCCACTGAGTAATTCAGAAACAAACACACCCAAGCAATGGTGAACTCCTCTAAGGCGGAGATAGAGGGATAGGCCTTGTCCATGCAGTTAATCAGGGCTGCGGAATGGAGTCGAATGAGAAAACAAATGAAGAAAGGCCTGTGCCTACCCTTTCCATGCTCTTCTACAGATGTATAGTCCTGCACCTCAAGTTACTTAAGCAAAAGACTGTTCTATATTTGGACTTTTTCTTTTCCACTGTTAGCCCTCCTTTCTCTTCCATTTCAGGTATATATCAGACACAAAAATGCTGTAGAGTGACTCTTGATACTGGATGTTCCCCCTTAAATCTTTTTTAGACAATGAAAAAATGGCATAGCAGTTCTGACAGCCTGTTCAGGTGTTCTATTTTTAATAATTTGTATCTCATACTTCCACATATTCCACACAGAGGGCAGATCTCATTATCACTTGTGTATTTTGTTATAACTTTATTAGGCCCAAACAGAGCCACTAATACGTAGGAAAACATATTACTGTAATAAATTAAGATTTGGGATGGTGACAGGAAGTTGTGGCTTTCAGAGACCAAAATAGCCTTGTTTGTGATCTTAGAGAAAAACCAAGAGTTGTTCACTTAGGGCCAGTTTTAAACAAGCAGAACATCGTATTTTACAACAATATTTCTGGTAATTTTGCAAATGCTTTTGAGTGATCCTGCTGTACTAGGCACTGTGCTAGATGCTTTGCAGAATAAAAGATGAATAAAATAAAGTTATTTCCTTAAAAGAGACTGCAGTATCAGTTAACCTTTCCCTCCACTGTAATCAAAATCATTTGTAACTTCCAAACAGAGACATATGTGCCAAACACAACCTGCTAGAACTTGTTTAAATAGCTATTCTAGGTTCCACAGTTCAAGTTCAATTAATTTAGCATCACTTAACCTCATTTAATTTGGACACTTCTAGTATTAGAAAATATCTTCTATACTATCATCCATCAAATTATTAATATTGTTAAATATCTACTCCTATCTCTTTTTTAGAATGAGGCTTACAAAAAACTATAGGTAAATTTTAAAAAGAAACCAACTAAGACTTTGTATCTTTGGATGTTGAATAGTGAACTCCTCCTCTAAGGCAATTTAGATAATTTACATATATATGTATATGTATATGTGTATATATATATATATATATTCTCCTTATGATTAGATTTATAGATTCAAAAATGGCAATACTTTTGGTCTTGAATTTAATGACTTATCAAACATAATTTAAAGGTGGAAAACCACCAATCTAGAAGGTAAAAGTGCACTTTTAAATTATGGTAGTTAACTCAGCCTATAAACTAGAACTAGACTCATTTGGCTCAAATCCAAGATTAGACACCAGTGTGTCACCTAGGTTAAGTTACATAAGTTCTGTCAACACAACCAAAAATAAACAAGTGGGACTACATCAAGCTAAAAAACTTTTGCACAGCAGAAGAAACAATCAACAGAGTTAAAAAACATGAGAGAAAATATTTTCAAACCATTTATCTGATACAGGGTTAACCTTCAAAATACATAAGGAACTCCTACAACTCAAAAGCAAAAATACTAGTAACCTGATTATAAAAATGGGCTAAGTATTTGATACACATTTCTCTAAAGACATACAAATGGCCAACAGATATACAAGATAAAAACATCATTAATCATCAGGGAAAAGCAAATCAAAACCACAATGAGATATTACCTCACACCTGCCTGGATGGCTATTACAAGAGAAAAAGACATTGGTTAGAATGTGAGGAAATTGGAGCTCTGTGCACTGTTGTGAGAATGCAAAATGTTACAGCTGCTATGTAGAAAAGTATGAGGTTCCTCAAAACATTAAAAATAAAACTACCATATGACCCAGCAATCCCATTTCTGGGTATTTATTCAAAAGAATTAAAATCAGGGTCCCAAAGAGATATCAGCACTCTCATATTCATTGCAGCACTATTCACAGTAACCAAGACGTGGAAACAACCTAAGTGTCCATAGTCAGATGAATGGGCAAAGAAAAAGTGGTATATAAATACAACTGAATACTATTCACCCTTAAAAAAGAAGGAAATTCTGAAATGTGTGACAGCATGGGTGAACCTTAAGGACATGATGCTAAGTGAAATAATTCAGTCACGGAAAGACAAATACTTTATTATTCCAATTATATGAGGAATCTAAAATAGCCAAATTCATAGAATCAAAGAGAATAGTGCTTTCCAGGGGCTGGGGAAATAAGAAGTTACTAATCAATGAGCATAAAGTTTCAGTTAAACAGATGAATAGTCTCTAGAGATGTGCTGTACAATATTGTACCTATAGTAAACAATAATGTATTAGACATTTAAAAATTTATTAAGAGGTAAGATCTCACATTAAGTGTTCTTATCATAATAAAATACAATTTCAAAAAATTACATAAATCTTTGTATCTCAGTACCCTTGTCTGAAAAATGGAGATGGTAATAATGCCTATTTTATAGGGTTGTTGTGAAGATTAAATCAATGAATGTGTGAAGTCCTTAGAAGAGGCTATGGCACAGGTAAACACTCCATAAGTGTTACCTGTTACTATTTTTACTTGAGTGTGTGGGCCTGCTCCCTAATTATACCAGTAGTCTCCCACTGTCTCCCACTGTGACACAAAGTGGCTTTGTGTCACTTAGGTGGCTTCCATGTCCTGGCTATTGGAAATAGAGCTGCAATGAACATTGTGGTACATGACTCTTTTTGAATTATGCTTTTCTCAGGGTATATGCCCAGTAGTGGGATTGCTGGATTGTATGGCAGTTCTATTTTTATTTTCTTAAGGAGCCTCCATACTGTTCTCCATAGTGGCCGTATCAATTTACATTCCCACCAACAGTGCAAGAGGGTTCCCTTTTCTCCACACTCTCTCCATCATTTATTGTTTGTAGATTTTTTTTGATGATGGCCATTCTGATTAGTGTGAGGTGATACTCCATTGTAGTTTTGATTTGCATTTCTCTAATGATAAGTGATGTTGAGCATCTTTTCATGTGTTTCTTGGAAATCTGTATATCTTGTTTGGAGAAATGTCTATTTAGATTTCTGCCCATTTTTGGATTGGGTTGTTTGTTTTTTTGATATTGAGCTGCATGAGCTGCTTGTATATTTTGGAGATTAATCCTTTGTCAGTTGCTTCATTTGCAAATATTTTCTCCCATTCTGAGGGTTTCTTTTCATCTTTTTTATGGTTTCCCTTCTTGTGCAAAAGCTTTTAAGTTTTATTAGGTCCGATTTGTCTCTAGGTGGTGGGTCAAAAAGGATCTTGCTGTGATTTATGTCATAGAGTGCTTTGCCTATGTTTTCCTCTGAGTTTTATAGTGTCTGGACTTACATTTAGGTCTTTAATCCATTTTGAGTTTATTTTTGTATATGATGTTAGGAAGTGTTCTAATTTCATTCTTTTACATGTAGCTGTCCAGTTTTCCCAGCACCACTTATTGAAGGGGCTGTCTTTTCTCCATTGTATACTCTTGCCTCCTTTATCAAAGATAAGGTGACCATATGTGCGTGGGTTTATCTCTGGGCTTTCTATCCTGTTCCATTGATCTATATTTCTGTTTTTGTGCCAGTACCATACTGTCTTGATTACTGTAGCTTTGTAGTATAGTCTGAAGTCTGGGAGCCTGATTCCTCTATCTCCGTTTTTCTTTCTCAGGATTGCTTTGGCTATTCAGGGTCTTTTGTGTTTCCATACAAATTTTGAAATATTTTGTTCTAGTTCTGTGAAAAATGCCATTGGTAGCTTGATAGGGATTGCATTGAATCTGTAGATTGCTTTGGGTAGTAGAGTCATTTTTACAATGTTGATTCTTCCAATCCAAAAACATGGTATAGCTCTCCATCTGTTTGCATCATCTTTAATTTCTTTCATCAGTGTGTTAAAGTTTTCTGCATACTGGTCTTTTGTCTCCTTAGGTAGGTTCATTCCTCGGTATTTTATTCTTTTTGTTGCAATGGTAAATGGGAGTGTTTTCTTAATTTCTCTTTCAGATTCTTCATCATTAGTGTATAGGAATGCAAGAGATTTCTGTGGATTAATTTTGTATGCTGCTATTCTACCAAATACATTGATTAGCTCTAGTAGTTTTCTGGTAGCATCCTTAGGATTCTCTATGTATAGTATCATGTCATCTGCAAACAGTGACAGTTTTACTTCTTCTTTTCCAATTTGGATTCCTTTTATTTCTTTTTCTTCTCTGATTGCTGTGGCTAAAACTTCCTAAACTATGTTGCATAAGAGTGGTGAGAGTGGGCAACCTTGTCTTGTTCCTGATCTTAGAGGAAATGGTTTCAGTTTTTCACTATTGAGAATGATGTTGGCTGTGGGTTTGTTATATATGGCCTTTATTATGTTGAGTTAGGTTCTCTCTGTGCCCATTTTCTAGAGGGTTTTTTTTAATAATAAATGGGTGTTGAATTTTGTCAAAACCTTTCTCTGCATCTATTGAGATTATCAGATGGTTTTTATCCTTCAATTTGTTAACATGGTGTATCACATTGATTGATTTGCGTATATTGAAGAATCCTTGCATTCCTGAGATAAACCCCACTTGATCATGGTGTATGATCCTTTTAATGTGCTCCTGGATTCTGTTTGCTAGTATTTTGTTGAGGATTTGTGCATCTATGTTCATCATAGATATTGGCCTGTAGTTTTCTTTTTTTGTGACATCTTTGTCTGGTTTTGGTATCGGGGATGGTGGCCTCGTAGAATGAGTTTTGGAGTGTTCCTCCCTCTGCTATATTTTGGAAGAGTTTGAGAAGAATAGGTGTTAGTTTGTCTCTAAATGTTTGATAGAATTCACCTGTGAAGCCATCTGATCCTGGGCTTTTGTTTATTTGAAGATTTTTAATTACAGTTTCAATTTCAGTGCTTGTGATTGCTCTGTTTATATTTTCTGGTTCTTCCTAGCTCAGTCTTGGAAGTTGTGGTTTTCTAAGAATTTGTCCATTTCTTCCAGGTTGTCCATTTTATTGGCTTATACTTGCTTGTAGTAATTTCTCATTATCCTTTGTATTTCTGCAGTGTAAGTTGTTACTTCTCCTTTTTCATTTCTAATTCTGTTGATTTGAGTCTTCTCCCGTTTTCTCTTAGGCTAAAATTAGTCTGGCTAATTTTATCTTCTCAAAGAACCAGCTTTTAGTTTTATTGATCTTTGCTATTGTTTCTTTCATTTCTTTTTTCATTTCTTTCTGATCTGATCTTTATGATTTCTTTCCTTCTGCTAACTTTGGGTTTTTTTGTTCTTCTTTCTCTACTTGCTTTAGGTGTAAGGTTAGATTGTTTATTTGAGATTTTTCTTGTTTCTTGAGGTAGGATTGTATTGCTATAAACTTCCCTCTTAGAACTGCATTTGCTGCATTCCATAGGTTTTGGATCATCGTGTTTTTGTTGTCATTTGTTTTTAGGTATTTTTTGATTTCCTCTTTGATTTCTTCAGGGATCTCTTGGTTATTTAGTAGCCTGTTGTTTACCCTCCATTTTTTTTATTTCTTACAGTTTTTTTTTCCTGTAATTGATATCTAGTCTCATAGCATTGGTGTCGGAAAAGACACTTGGTATGATTTCAATTTTCTTAATTTACCAAGGCTTGATCTGTGACCCAAGATATGCTCTATCCTGGAGAATGTTCCATGAACACTTGAGAAGAAAGTGTATTCTGTTGGTTTTGGATGGAATGTCCTATAAATATCAATTAAGTCCATCTTGTTTAATGTATCATTTAAAGCTTGTGTTTCCTTATTTATTTTCATTTTGGATGATCTGTCCACTGGTGAAAGTGGGGTGTTAAAGTCCCCTACTATGATTTTGTTACTGTCGATTTCCCCTTTTATGGCTGTTAGCATTTGCCTTATGTATTGAGGTGCTCTTATGTTGGGTGCATATATATTTATAATTGTTATATCTTCTTCTTGGATTGATCCCTTGATCATTATGTAGTGTCCTTTTTGTCTCTTTTAATAGTCTTTATTTTAAAGTCTATTTTATGTGATATGAGAATTGCTACTCCAGCTTTCTTTTGATTTCCATTTGCATGGAATATCTTTTTCCATCCCCTCACTTTTAGTCTGTATATGTCCCTAGGTCTGAAATGGGTCTCTTGTAGACAGCATATGTATGCTGTTGTTTTTGTATCCATTCAGCCAGTCTATGTCTTTTGGTTGGAGCATTTAATTATTCATATATATGTTCCTATTACCATTTTCTTAATTGTTTTGGGCTTGTTATTGTAGGTCTTTTCCTTCTCTTGTGTTTCCTGTCTAGAGAAATTTCTTTAGCATTTGTTGTAAAGCTGGTTTGGTGGTGCTGAATTCTCTTAGCTTTTGCTTATCTGTAAAGGTTTTAATTTCTCTGTCAAATCTGAATGAAATCCTTGTTGGGTAGAATAATCTTGGTTGTAGCTTTTTCCTTTTCATCACTTTAAATATGCCCTGCCACTCCCTTCTGGCTTGCAGAGTTTCTGCTGAAAGATCAGCTGTTAACCTTATGGGGATTCCCTTGTGTGTTATTTGTTGCTTTTCCCTTGTTGCTTTCAATATTTTTTCTTTGTATTTAATTTTGGATAGTTTGGTTAATATGTGCCTTGGCATGTTTCTCTTTGGGTTTATTCTGTATGGTACTCTCTGTGCTTCCTGGACTTGATTATTTCCTTTCCCATGTTAGGGAAGTTTTCAACTATAATCTCTTCAAATATCTTCTCAGACCCTTTCTTTTTCTCTTCTTCCTCTGGTACCCCTATAATTCGAATGTTGGTGTGTTTAATGTTGTACCAGAGGTCTCTGAGACTGTCCTCAATTCTTTTCATTCTTTTTTCTTTTTTCTGCTCCCTGGCAGTTATTTCCACCATTTTATCTTCCAGGTCACTTATCTGTTCTTGTGCCTCAGTTATTCTGTTATTGATTCCTTCTAGAATATTTTTAATTTCAGCAATTGTGTTGTTCATCACTGTTTGTTTGCTCTTTAGTTCTTCTAGATCCTTGTTAAATGTTTCTTGTATTTTCTCCATTCTTTTTCTGAGATTTTGGATCATCTCTACTATCATTACTCCGAATTCTTTTTCAGGTAGTTTGCCTATTTCGTCTTCATTTATTTGGTCTTATATGTTTTTACCTTGCTCCTTCACCTGTAACAAATTTTTTTGTCCTTTCATTTTTTTTTTTTTTAATGGGTGGTGCTGTATTCCTGTCTTACTGGTTGTTTGGCCTGAGACGTCCACCACTGGAGTTTGTAGGCAGTTGGATAGAGCTGGGTCTTGGTGTTGAGATGAGGACCTCCAGGAGGTCCAGTTGATATTTCCTGGGATCTGAGGTTCTCTGTTAGTCCAGCAGTTTGGACTCAGACTCTCACCACAGGAGCTCAAGCCTGACCTCCAGCCTGGGAACCAAGATCCCACAAGCCAGTCACTGGAGGCTCCTCCCATCCCTTTAAGTGTCCATGGTCCCCTACCGGTGCCTGGTAGGTGCCCTAGTTGTCCAACAAGTATTTGAGTGCTTATGTTTCAGGTGCTCTGTAGGTCCTAGGGATAGAGTCAAAGAGAACAAGATAAAGATTTCAGCTTAAGGGCTTTCATTCTAATGAAGGAAATTGACAATAAAAAAGAAACAAACGCATGTATAAATAATTTTAACAATTAATAAGTACTTTGAAGAAAAGGCAGGCTAATGGGATGAAGAGTGATGGGGGGATATTAATGGGACAGACTGTTTCAGATGGAATGGTCAGAACTTTTTTGAGGAGATGATATTTGAGCATAGATATGAGTAAAGTGAGAGAGTAAGTGCTAGGAAAATCAATGAGAAGAAAATTCTAGAAAGTGGGAACAGCAAGTATAAAGGCCATGAGGCAGATCTGAATTCAGGTGTTCAAGAGCAAACAGAAGGCCCATGTGGTGGTAAAGTGAAGTGACATCTATATTTGGAAATGAGGTAGGAGTAGGCAAATAATTTTGGATTAATAGATATATTCAATGAATCAACAAAAATGATGGAGCATTTTGATAAAAAATACCTCAAGAAGTATAAAATATTATAGAAATTAGGGGACATACTAGATATATTTGTAAAAAAGATTTTATATTGTTGAGTAGGACTTTTTCTGTTGCTTATAATTGAAAAGAAGAACTAAGTAATACCCTTCGTATGAAAACCTCCGAAGAGATGCCAAAAATTGGGGTCAGTCACTACCCTCCACCAAGGGTGGGCACACTGTGAGGTAAAATAACCTGCTGTCCTAACAAAAACCAGCACTCAACTCCTCATATGTATAAGGAGAAAACTAGGGAGAAGAGTGGTAAGAGCCAGTAACTCCTGAAGATCACAGACCTCAGAGGAAAAGGTTTCTCCTCTTCCCAAGGGAAGAAGAGAGATTATTCTCTTCTCTTCCTGAAGCCAAATTATGGCTGCCCATTGGGAGAATCATGTGTAAAGAATGTTTGTGTGTGTCTGCAAGAAGCAAGAGAGGTCCACCTGGAGCTGCTATGGTAGAGCCCTGTTGTGAAAGTCTTCTTGGGGAAGTTAAGCATTTGCCATCTGATGTTTAAGCACCACATGTGAACCAAAGACAGCTGCTCACTTCTAGTCTTCAGATTTTTGAAGAGGAGGAGCTCACTGCATTAGCTCACATTAACAGGGAAGTAAGGGACTGGAGTTTGTTCCTGAGAGGGAATACATAGCCCCCTCTATCCCATGCCGGTGTTCTGTGGCTCTTGGAGGGTTCAGAAGATGATGTCAGTGGTTACCTTGACTATATTTGAAGCAGCACAGAGGAAAGGAAAGGGGCAAGATAGCTGCTCAGTGAGGCGAGGGAGTCAGGAGCAGAACCAGTGTCAAAGCCCAAAGTGGACATGGTTACTTTTCCCTGAGGGATTCCTCAGTGATTGGTAGGCTCGGATAAAGCTGAACACCATCCAAAGAAAACCAAGCACATCATCAGCAAAGAATTCTCAATAACAGAATCTATTAGCAGTAGACATAACTGGATTGAACCAGAGAAAGACCAGGGACACTTTCCCACACCGACACATAGCTGATTATGTAAAATCTCTACTACCCTATCTCCTCTGTCTGACCCCAAGCTAGAAGAAATAAGCGCTGAGGAGGAGGAGCCAGACCTCCTTCCAACTTCTCTACTTCAAGCAGCCAGTGTCATAGTTTATGCTTGCGTTAAGGGGAAAAGGAGGTGATTGTATTTATATCAGATTCACTATTGAAGTTTTACACTAGACAAAGGTTTAAAATTAGACTATAATTAATAGAAAATGATCGTATGTACCAAGATTTCTTTAAGGAATATGAAAAGGAGATTTGGCACATCACGGATAGAAGCTTTTATTGGAATAAATATTAACCTATGGTGCATTTATGCACCTATTGAGATACATTATAGAATCCAGCAAACTATGAGACATAATAATACAAACTACACAGGAGCTAATAAGGAGTCAAAGTGCACTAATCTAAAATAATAATCTCATGGGGTTTTATGTTATTTAAAAGTAAAGTTTCCTCCAGCTCCTCAGTTTTGATAAAGTATCGATATTGTCAATTGCCTCTTTGGTGTAACAAAGTAAATTAATCTTCCCTCAATCAGCAATGCATAATCCTAACTCTCCAGGCCTTTGTCAAGAATATGAACTCAGAATCTCCTTTTCTGTTCTTATAAAGGTCTTCTGAGAGAAGTGATATTTAGGAATGTTCATCTAAGGAACATAGTATCCCTAGTTAAGGTAATTCAAGTTCTACCTTTGGATCAAGCTAGACCAAAAAGTTTTTTCTTTTCTATAATGAGAATTATCTAAGTTTCTGTTGTTATCCTTACTGCCAGGAAGTTCAAAGCCAAATTGCCAGCTCTATCAAAGCAAGTATAAACAATATAGAGAGATAGTATATTTGCATTTGTAGTTTTTCTTGAATTTGATCCTTATTTTATCAATATATTTATACATCTTGGGGTGTCTATTTGTAAAGAGGTAGAGTGTAGATAAACACATTTAATTCATATCTCAGGAAGAGTCTGTTCAGAAGACTGAAAGGTGATCCCTCAACATGAAATTCATAAATCTTTTTTTTGTGTGGGCTATCAAATACAAGGAATACATTTATTTATTTGATAAAGAAAACATGAGAAAAGTGGGTTGGAATGGGCTCAGACTTATTCTCAACTCACCACTGGAGTCTTGGTGTCTGTGCCAACAGTTCAGGAATCAGCAGGCTACCTGGAGATGGTTTATAACAAGAAGTACAAAACCCAAGGCTCTTCTCCAACACCCCTCTGGTCAGTGGAGAAAGCCTGCAGTGAGGCAAGAGGGGAAGTTGTGCCATTCTTCTCACCTCTCTATCACCATTTCATCTTCTGCTTGCTAACCTTGATGTAACTTGAGAGCTGTCCTTGCTTCGGCTGTGCAGTCCAGAAGCAAGAACTTCATCTGGGAAACTTTTCGTGTTATGCACAGGGGTTCCCCCCAGGACAATCCTCACTCCGGGAGTGGTGCGGTTCAGGTTATAAACTGTTAGAGCCTCTTCATAGGTGGCTCCTCCAATTATAAACACAATGATATCCTGATGTCTGTCTCTGAGTGTGCTGGGGCCTAGATAAGGATACAGGTTTTCCTTAAGCTTTCCTTTGATGAGATGGTCCAGGTTCTCATGTAAGAAAGGCTGATGCTGAGCATATACATTTTCTACTCCCTTCAATCCTTTGAGGAAATGTTTGGTAATAGCCACAGCGTCTTTGGGGCTGAAGAGGTCACTTCCTCTGACCCGTTTACCACCATATTCAACAACTGTAGACACAAGCTTTCGATACTTCTCAGAAACACCTTTATTCCTAAGGTCCATCATAATCCTGGTAGGCTATTGCTGCTGTGTCGCTCATAATGTAGAGGATAAAGCATCACCAGGCTGCACGCATCAAACTCTGTCACTTTGGGGTTCTGCAGGAGCCTCTTTACATTCTGGAGAGCACTAGAATGGTCATTTTGACAGGCCAGTTCTTGCTCAACCTCCAAAACCTCCAGCAGATTCCACTCACTGACCAACTGAGACAGCTCTCCAACCACTGTCATGTGCTTTGATACAGTCCCAGACATCTTGAATTGTGGGTAATTCTCAACAAAGGCCTTCATGTCTGCTATTGATTCTAGTTTTTGCTGTTCTTTTGGTTTCTTCTTCTGAAAGTCTTCCATGAGATTCTTTATGTTGCAGCCAATCTCAGCAAAGTTCAGGTACATATTGTTAGTGTAGAATTCATCATTTTCAGCAGATAGGACCACCTCTCTCATGTCTTTACTGATCCCTGGCACTCTGGAAAGATCAATCCGATTGTTGTTTATGCCCAGTAGTTCATGGACCATGGCCTGATATGTCCACTGGTTTAGCAATGGGGTGATGGCATCATCGCAGCGATCTAAAATAAGTAGCAAGGGAGGAACCTCAGTCTGCCGGAATTCAAACAGTTCATATTCTTTAGTTATCATTTGCTTAACATTCTGCAAGTCTCTTTGCTGCCTCTGATGAAAGCTGGTAATGAATCATGGGACATTTCTTCAGAGATAAAAGGAGAGCTGTCAGTCCTTGAGTTGCTCTGGATAGTTGGACTGGATCCCAATTTCGACCCTGGCAGCAACCCAGAATATTGAGGGAAAACAAATGTGGATTCACAGCAATGTAATCACCATAAAATTCCTGAACCTCAGCCACAACTTCCTGTTCATCAGGTTCAGCTAATGACTTCACATTACTCTTGCTGATCACATTACTGAAATAAATAAAATATATACTGTATTTGGGTCTTCAGAGCTCCTGAATCAGATAATCCACACTCTCCTGCTAGTGTGGGATGGTCTCCTGCAGAGGCAGAGGGTGGCTGTGGCTCACCGTGGGGGCAAGGACATTGGCAGCCTGATAAATCTTAAAAATGTTTTTTAAAGACTAATTAAAAAAAATGTTTTAAAATTAAAATGGGTCCAAAAATGTTATCCTCATTCACTCACTAGTTTAACGACATTAACTAGTCTATATTGTATATCCCAATACATTAAACAATAAAGATTGTTTTAGCATTGTTATTGTCTTTTAATTGTAAAAACCATATCTCTGGTTTTTGCTATATGTATCACTATGTATTGTAAAGCTTAGCAGATCCTCATGTCAATGGCCAGGAAAACTATCCCTAGCATAGGAGATAGTTGTAGCAGGTGCGAAACATCTTATAGAGGACTTTGTTTTTCATTTCATAAAACTTTATTTGATTAAAAATTTGCCTTTTCTGTGTACACTGGAATGCTTTATTCCCTATGCATTTTACAGAGTTACAATCTCTCATTTTAAATATTACCCCAAAAGTAATTTCAGAAAAAAAAAAGGTTTTTTGAAACTAAACTTGACTTTTAAGTAATCATATGGACAAACAACTCTCAAACAAAATTGGATTAATAATATTTCTTGCCTGCTTAACTACATGACAGATTTCTTGTCCCAGTCCCCTTTCTCAAAAGAAACATCATGTGGAAACTAAGCTAGAGAAAAGATTCTTCCCTAAGGCAGTTAAGGGAAAGGGAAGGGCCAGAAATTTCTTTGGCAAACAATTATATGCATAGCCATTTGTGTGTAACTGTTTTGCTTCAAGTACAGTACACTCTTTGGAGGGAAGGCGAGATGTTGTTCAGAGTGGGAGTGGTACTCTCCAACCAGCTGAAGTGCAGGAAGTTATCTACAGCCTCTTCCTCATGCTTGTGGCTGCATCCTGGAATCAACTCTGCCAACCCTATGAGTGCAACACCAGGTTAAAAGCCAATGCTAGTTTGGCTGAGATGGTCTCTTCCACTGCAAAACAATGGATAAGATGGGACTGAGAAACAACCACTACATGATGACATTCAATAAAAAAGGTTTAGGGGAGATAAAAAAAGGATTTCAAAGACAGGGACAGATAGGCTGGTGAAAAACAAATCACATTTTTGCTAAGAAAATTAGATAAAGGAGAGTGACAGAATGGTGATAGCTTGTTCTTCAGAGGAGCTCTGCATGATCTCTTTTTGCTGAAATAGAGGCCAAAGGTTAATTAATTATATTAATGCTCTTTGTTTTCTCAGCTTAAACAAACTAAGGTGCATGGGTACCTTCAAAACAATACATGATAGGAGGAAATGGATCCACAAATGACAAAATAGCTATGTTTACTCTGATAACTAGCTCATTCACTAGTTTAACATTGGTCTGTTGTTATGTACAACCCAATAAACTGGCCAATGAAAGTATCGCTTTAGCATTACAGAGACATAATCTAGGTATAACTTTGAGGGTTTCCGTAAATTATCAGATTACTATCCTTAAGCATCCATGCATTGATATTATCAGGCATAAAAGAACTTGGTTCAAGCCAGGGGACTTGAACCACCCATGACTAGCCACACTGGCACTATACCTCTTTAGCATACTCATCCTTGTGGCCATCAGATGCTTCATTGCTATGACATTGCTAAATATGTAAAGAACTATGGAATGGTTTGTTGGCTGGTAAAAATGCCTGTGGTCTAGTTGCTATTTTACTAGTTATGCAATGTGACATATCTACTATAGGTTTCTAAGAGACTTGAATCCACAAATATATTCCTCCTGACTCTGCTTCCACATTGCACAGAAGGACACAGGTAAGACAGATTGTCGTATCTCAGAAACAAAGAGGTGGATAACTCTGAATACATTTTCTTCACACCACAGTTTAGGGCAAAGGATTGCAGAATAAAATTTATGATTTCAGAAAAACAGTATAAAGAAAATAAATATTTGAATGAAAGACAAATTTTTGCTCTAAGATACTATTTTTCCCTCTTAGAGATCAATTAATTTAAAACTGATTGGCTCTAAGAATGACTTTTTTTTAATTTTGAATTTTGTTTTATTTTTTTTTATACAGCAGGTTCTTATTAGTCATCAGTTTTATACACATCAGTGTATGCTTGTCAATCCCAATCGCCCAATTCAGCACCACCATCCCCACCCCCCCATGGCTTTCCCCCCTTGGTGTCCATACATTTGTTCTCTACACCTGTGTCTCAACCTCTGCCCTGCAAACCGGTTCATTTGTACCATTTTTCTAGATTCCACATACATGCGTTAATATATGATATTTGTTTTTCTCTTTCTGACTTACTTCACTCTGTATGACAGTCTCTAGATCCATTCATTTCTCAAAAAATGACTCAATTTCATTCCTTTTTATGGCTGAGTAATATTCCATTGTATATATGTACCACCTCTTCTTTATCCATTCATCTGTCGATGGGCATTTAGGTTGCTTCCATGACCTGGCTATTGTAAACAGTGCTGCAATGAACATTGGGGTGCATGTGTCTTTTAGAATTATGGTTTTCTCTGGATATATGCCCAGTAGTGGGATTGCTGGATTATATGGTAATTCTATTTTTAGTTTTTTAAGGAACCTCCATACTGTTCTCCATAGTGGCTGTATCAATTTACATTCCCAACAGTGCAAGAGGGTTCCGTTTTCTCCACACCCTCTCCAGCATTTGTTGTTTGCAGATTTTCTGATGATGCCCATTCCAACTGGTGTGAGGTGATACCTCATTGTAGGTTTGATTTGCATGTCTCTGATAATTAGTGATGTTGAACAGCTTTTCATGTGTTTCTTGGCCATCTGTATGTCTTCTTTGGAGAAATGTCTATTTAGGTCTTCTGCCCATTTTTGGATTGGGTTGTTTGTTTCTTTAATATTGAGCTCCATGAGCTGTTTATATATTTTGGAGATTAATCTTTTGTCTGTTGATTCATTTGCAAATATTTTCTCCCATTCTGAGGGTTGTCTTTTCGTCTTGTTTATGGTTTCCTTTGTTGTGCAAAAGCTTTGAAGTTTCATTAGGTCCCATTTGTTTATTTTTGTTTTTATTTCCATTACTCTAGGAGGTGGATGAAAAAAGATCTTGCTGTGATTTATGTCAAAGAGTGTTCTTCCTATGTTTTCCTCTAAGAGTTTTATAGTGTCCGGTCTTACATTTAGGTCTCGAGTCCATTTTGAGCTTATTTTTGTGTATGGTGTTAGGGAGTGTTCTAATTTCTAAGAATGACTATTAAAGACATACCTTGAGTGCATGAAAGGCTCCATTCAGTGGATAATTTTGTATAATGTTTCATTCCTCCTTCTTTCCCTGTTATTCTTCAAATTGCTATTAAAAGGTAAGTAATATCATGAAATTTGATGATACACACTGTTAATACTCTTTGCGTAGGGTGAATGAAGGCCTTTTATATAGGAAGGAAATAGTTATGGTTGTATTTTGACCGACATCCACTCATCCTCTATTTACGTATCCTTAGTCTCTGGTTTTCTGTAATTTCTAGCTTATATTCATAGGGTTTTTAAAAAATTCATGAAAGCCCTCTCATTTTTTTTTTCATTTACATGTTCAGGTATACATAAACTTAAGTAACTAGACCATATGAAGGATTTATTTGAGTTTGGAGTCTGGATTTTGGTAAAGAGAAAGAGTCATGGGGTTCTGTTAAAATGAGTCTGACAAGTCTTGGCCCAAAGTCACTCTGAGGAAGAATATGTCTTCCTTTGAAAGCAAGAGTATAATCAATATTTTCATAAAATATTAATATGAAGTAGAATATAGTATGTCAAGCCAGTATTAACATTCCATTAATGAGGATTTCATTTTTTAAAGGCTATATAACAAGAACAGATTAATCTCATAACCTGAAAGTTTTTACTTCATTATTGTTTCTTTATTTCTGGCTAAATTGTACTTTCAAGTGAGTAGACAGAAACATGATACTATATATTAAGTAACTTCAAGTAAATATCCATGTTATTCTTCAGTGTTAAGTGATCTCTTGGCTAATAAAAAGGGTAGATGTGATGCTCTCTCTAGTCCTAAGTACAGTGTGCCCCAATGTAGAGGTTTCTTGAGTTACTGTTAGAGAATGATTCCAATTCTTGGCAGCCTAATCCCACACTTCAGTACGGATCCCAACTTCTACATCTGTTCAGATGAGCCATTGGCTAAATGGCTGTGTAGTAGTATTCAACAATATTTATTTGTCTTCTTTATGGTGATTTTTAGGACTGGTCATACATACCCCCTTCCTCCTTCATCCTCTCTCTCTTTTCCATGCATATTTTTGAGAGCCCATATGTCTTAGGAATAAAGTTACTGTCTGTTAAGAATTCACAGTCTGCTGGGGTTGAGATAAAAATAAAAAATTCTAGTACAATATGATAAGTGTTATGATACCATGAGAACACAGAGGAGAAACACCTTATCTAGTTTATGGGGATTAGGGGAGGCAATTTAAAGATTATACCTGACACAAATACACAGATATTTGCATATACATGTGTTGGCACACATTTTAAAAAACTAGGTTATTATCATCTCAGAAATAAGATAGTAATGCCTCAGTGTTGGCTGATATGCCTGTCTCCACCATAGTAAAAGAAACACACTGTCTTAATTGTGGGTTAATATTTGCAAACTACTTGACTTTTCTAGTAGAACAGTGGCACATAATTTTGAGATATTAATGCTTTTCTAATCTCCGCTGTATTTTCAACAGCTGACTTATAGTAAATACCAAAGTAAAACTTTTATAATATGCATGGTAGAGTGGAAAGCATGTCAGACTAGTTTTAAAAAAAGTAGGTGTTAGTCCTATATAGAGGCATTAACTATGTGATTTTGACCAATTTAACTTAATTAAACCTCAGTTTCTTCATTGGAAACATGAAGAAGCTTAGCAAGATGATTTAAAAAAAGTTTTCTTCTAGATTTAAACATCTGACTTTTATTGAAAAAATCTGGTTTATATTAACATTTTGAAATCATTATAATCAGAAGACAGTAGATTTTAAGTTCCCACTCCTAGGAAGTGCTTATATTATTGATGTTCTCTCCCTCCCTATAAAATTTGACTTCATCTTACTAGTCACACAGTTCCCATCATACTAGCCAAGACTTGTCAGACTGGTTCTAGTTAGATCATCAGTGACTTCTTTCTTCACCTCAGTCTAGCCTACAAAGTTGCTGATAGAGCCTGGATACACACACTTGATGGCAGACCTCGGTCTCCACAGGACCATTCCTCGCTGGTCAGCAATGTATCGGTGAGTTTTCTTCTCTTTTCCTTTGTCTTAAGTTAACTTGCTTAAAGTGGCATGAATCACACCAAGGAATGTGTAGATCTCCAATTTATTATTTGCTTAATGTGGAAAAATACTTTTGATATTTAACATGAAATTATGTCAAGAAATAGGTTTCTCTTCTTTCTATACTAGTGTTCCCTATCCTCTTGTGACCCATCCCAAATGTTTATGTACTTTCAGAAGAGCTCAACAAAAGATAAAGGCACATGGTGTTTAACAACTGTCTTTTAGTTTGTTTTGTTTTGAGAAAAATAGAATGTGTTTTTAGCTTCGGTTTTATTTGTCTCAAGTTTATTATATTATATTATATATTATATTATATTTAATACTCAAAATTATACATGAGAAAAAAATCTAAAACCATGAAGATCAAACTTACACTTCTTTCTGTAAGTAAATAGTATAAACTAAAAAATATATATATATGTTTTAAAAGAACAAGAAACAATTTAAGAAGGCAATGTGATTAAATTATTATAGTTGGATTTTTAAAATCAATCCAGTGATGTACCTGGTCAAAATCAACTTCTCTAATAGAGAAGTCATAATTATTCTGAGGTTGTTTTCTTTAAAAGTTAGAAACTAAACAGTAACAAGATTTCAGTGTACCAGTTTGGGCTCTGAAAATAATTTTATCTTCATGTTAAAAATTCATTTTCTCTGATTGAGATATTGGCATGCTCTTTTTTGTTAATTTCTGTTTTGAGAAGAAAACAGTTTGAAAAGTATAAAGCTTCTAATGGAATCTTAATAGTGAAAAACACTCAGGCTCTGTAGTTGATAGGAAGAAAGTTCTACATAGTCCTCATGAGAAATTTAATACTCTCTATATTTGTTGATGAATCAACTAAGAGTGACAGACATCACAAATTAAATCAGACTTTTCAAGGCTTCCTGCCTTCTGCAAGTACTTCTCTATAATCCATGATGGTTTTGTGCCCTAGCCTTTTTACCTAGATTATCTTTAAGAATATTACTATAGAAAACAGTGCTTTTATTTAAACATATAATTTCTATGAAACTCAAGATTCTAAATTGATTTCAGGCTTTGTCTATGCTAAATCTGAGTGAGTCTGGAGTTTGTGTAAGGGAGTTATAATTTGGAGGTATTGGAACGAATTTTCCTGAGTATAGTCTCTAATTTGAAGCAAAGATGTTTTCAGTCTTGCTTCAGAGTAGATGGAAGATACCTCTCAAGGAAAAACAAACAAACAAAAAACTCCTTCCTGATCTAAAACTTGTATACAAAGTGGAGCATATCGATGTTTGAGTCAGCCTAGGAGATGTTCAGTGAATGGGCTAGAGTGAAAAGGGATTAAATTTATTAGCACATTTGCTGGAATAAGTGTACCAACAAGAATGCTTTGAAAAAAGAGGTATATTGAGATATATAGGCAATTTCTTTTTAAAGCCATTTGCTCATAACTGGGAAGGCATATCAGAAACAGGTGGAGAGTTTTATCAAATGGCATGTTCCTTCCTCTTTGACCAAAATTTTGATAGCCCCTTCCTCACTCCACCTGTTCTAAATGAAAACCACTATGTTAGAATTTAAAGGTTAGAAGAAAGTTAGACCAGGTAAACATTATTCTTCAGATGCTATCATTTTCTCCAAACTGATTTTATACTATCCTTTGAATATGAAGAAATCAACACATTAATTTTATAAAAACACATACAACAGAAGGTTAAAGAAGACTTTTTCAGGTATAAGTTTATAGGGAAGAGATTTGAGAAGAGAAGAATATATTTATTAAATATATTTATTATTGATAGGAATGTCTGCCAACTGTATTCACCAGCAACCACTGACAACCAGCAACCACTGACAGCAGACCAAATTTGTAGACATTAATATCTACACATGTTTAGATAGATGAAGGTAAACTGAGTAATATTCAAATGAAACAAAATGGACAACTTTAATTTTTACTTCGTAGGGTAAGCATTATCTCTCAACATGTGACCCATGGACCCCCTCCATTAGATTCACTGGGTACTTATTAAAAACAGAAAAGTCCAGCTCCCATCCAAGAAATTCCCGTGAATCTCTGGTTGAGGCATGGGAATTGTATTAAAAGTTACACAAGGTAATTCTTATTTACTGTACAGTTTGAGAAGAACTGATACAGTACAAAGCCATAAAAAACAGGAACTTGGAAGATAGAAAGAAATTAAAGTGGAAATGAAATAGGTCAGTTTTTGAAGTGGTAGCTTTTTGTTTTATTTAAACTGGTATAATTATACCTCAATGGGAGGTGTTCTCTTGCAGTTTACCTTTTCCTCCAAGGGAGAAGAGTAGTCATTTATGCAACATAGTGATGATTAAGGAAAAGAGGCTAATTTCAGAATGTCTGGAAAACTGAAGGGAGGATACAGACATAATTTGGGTAGTTTGTGTCAGACAGGGAGGGTGGTCTTATTTGGATTAAGAATCTATTTGTTTACAGGGAAAAATCTCAATGTAAAATTAATCTATTGTAGCAACCTCTTCCTTTTTGCCCTGAAATTAGTCAGTAGATAATGATACTGAAGGGTCCCTCTACTGAGGTGCAGGTCCAGAGTTGCTTTATGATAGTGTTCCAAGCGTTTAATGCTGTGCCTCACTTCTTCAGCTAAGATCAGTCCTGGTCCATGTAACAACTTTTAATGAGTTCTCATTGTGTACTAAGTTCTGTATGGAAGAAAACTTTGTTGAGCACCTATTATGTATTGCACATTTTGTAAAATGTTATCTGATTGAATTTTGGCAATACTTTGAGAAACCATTATTGTTATCTCTCCTTAAAAAGATGAAATAACTGCAGCTCAGATTGTCCAGGGTTAGTAAGTGTTGGATCTAGAACCTGACCTTGGCATTTCTGGCTTTAAAGTCTATGTTCTTTCTACTGTAACACACTGTCTTATCATGTGTGGGAAGCTAAAAGAAGAGTCTTTGGAAAGTTTGCCCTCTAACAGAGAAATGGAAAACGTGCACACATGCATATACACACACAGAGAAAATGTGTATGTATGTGTAGGCATACATGTTTATATAATGTATAGGCAAAGAAACAGGTCAATACAGGTTAATATGAAAGAATGCACATATATGCTGACGAAGGAAGGGTGGTGGTATAATTTTACTTTCATTGACAGGTCTTTACAAATGTTTTGAAGAATGCACAGACTACCGTTATATAATTTTCTTAAAACTGTCTCTGTATTTAAACAAGATAAGAACATGACCTAACTTTTCCGCACTATCTCAAAGGTGATCAGTGACTGAGAGTACAGCACGTCAATTATATCATCACTGTTTTCTAAAAAAGATTGCAACATTTGCTATTGTGTGAAAATCAAGTTCATCTTAGTGCAGCATTTTATGGAAGGAATTCATCAGTCTGTAATAATTATAACTGTCTAGTGAACCTTTGTTATTTTTTCATTATTGTCTGCTTTCCTCCAAAAATATAATTGCTTCAATATAATAAGGGAATAAATAGAAACATTCAAGAAAAAAAGCAACATCATGTGCTTCCTTGTCAGCACTGAGATTTATAATTATGCCTGATGCTTTTGTGCCTGAGGATGGGGCTATTGGGCAGTTGTGGAGCAAGTCTTCTAAGATGGTCGGTGGTGAAATGAGTGCTCTGTCTGCGTTTCATGGCTTTATCAGGGTTAGATTTTAGAGGAACTCCACTAAGTACATCTCAAAGCACACTCCTTTGGACATATTCTCATCAAAGATGGTGGGTAAGAATTGTGGAGAATGTTCTCACAGTTTCAAGCATAATTTGATAGGTTTGAAATGAGTGGATTAGAGGGTAGGAAAGTTTTAAGAGGTTGAGGAAAAAAAAATGCGCTGCAGACATACCAGGTCATGCCAGAATCTGCAAGCCGAACCTTCTCCCAGGTACATATATGGCCTGAATGGTTGAGCAATTTCTGAGAATTTTACAATAGTAATTCTGAGAAGATAGAACTAAGTTTAGGGGAATCCAAAGTATCAGTCACCATTAAATTCTATCTTGCAGTCTTTCAACCTTTTATCTGAAGATGTCAGATGATGTCTTTTTTTTGAAGCTGCAAAAGCAAATACAGAAGGATTTAGCACTCTGTTTAAAGTTGAGCTATGATTCAGTGCAGAACAAATAATAATTGCTATCATTTGTTTCACATGTACTGTGTACCAACTACTGTTCTAAAATAGCATGCACATTTAATCTTTATAACAAACAATGGTTATATTATTATACCCATTTCACAGATGAGGAAACTGAGGCTCAGACAGTATTTGCCTAGAGGTGATAATGGCAGAACTGGGAATTAACCCTGGTCTATCTGACTCCAACCCATGCTCTTAATCACAATGCTATACCATCCCCACAATTCCTCCTTTATCTACCTAGGTGATGCTACTGCTATGCTGACTTAACTGTCTTATTGTGTTAAAAGATATAAAAGTTATATTTACAAGGAACAATGTTATTGTTCAATGGATAATCTTCTAAGTAGACCTCTGAGGATTGTAGACAGGAAGCATCTCTGTGTTCTATAAATTAAGGGATACCACAGTCAAAGATTAGGTAGTTTGCATGTGGTCACAAGAATGGGTGAGTCAGTCAATACTAAAGCTTGAATCTGTCCTCCCAGTTCACCTGTGTACCAAGTCCAATGTTGTCAAGTAGAAGAGTTAAACCAACACAGGTGTCTACCTGACCCAGGAAATATTGTTATTGTTATTACTATTACCATTTGAATTTGTATAGAATTATACGGACTTTTAAAAATTGGTTATTGCACATTAAAAGCTTAGCAGGTCACAGCAAAATTCAGAGAGGGTACATGTAGTAGGATATATATGTATATACACATATATATGTTCTTTACACATAATTCCAACATATATTCTTATTTGATACCTATCAACAACTGTGAGGCAGACAATTTTAATATTATCATGATTTTACAGATAGGAAAACCAAAGATTAGGAAGACTAAGATTTCCAAATCTGAGTAAGTGATTGGTAGAACTGGAGTTTGCCATACATTTCTAACTCTGGTCCTGAACTTTCTAATACTCCCTGCTGCCTCCACTACACCATGATCCCTGGAATCACAAGTGTTCCCCTTGGTTAAGCAGAGATAACTTTCCTTTCTCTTTAAACAATTACCTTAACCCTTGTGTCTCAACTTTCCTAGTCCAGAAAATACCAAAGATAATAAATAATACATCTAAAATATTTCAAACCAATCTTTCAAACCTTACAGTACATTCAAGTTGTAATTAAGCACTTGGATATATATTACTGGATTCAACAGCAAAGCTAGATTTGGGATTCCTTTTTTTTTTTTACCATCTTTATTGGAGTATAATTGCTTTACAATGGTGTGTTAGTTTCTGCTTTATAACAAAGTGAATCAGTTATACATATACATATGTTCCCATATCTCTTCCCTCTTGCATCTCCCTCCCTCCCACCCTCCCTATCCCACCCCTCTAGGTTGTCACAAACCACCAAGCAGATCTCCCTATGCTATGCGGCTGCTTCCCACCAGCTATCTATCTTATGTTTGGTAGTGTATATATGTCCATGCCACTCTCTCGCTTTGTCACAGCTTACCCTTCCCCTCCCCATATCCTCAAGTCCATTCTCTAGTAGGTCTGTGTCTTTATTCCCATCTTACCCCTAGGTTCTTCATGACCTTTTCTTTTTTCTTAGATTACATATATATGTGTTAGCATATGGTATTTGTTTTTCTCTTTCTGACTTACTTCACTCTGTATGACAGACTCTAGATACATCCACCTCACTACAAATAACTCAATTTCGTTTCTTTTTATGGCTGAGTAATATTCCATTGTATCATCTGACACCGGTCAGAATGGACATCATCAAAAAATCTAGAAACAATAAATGCTGGAGAGGATGTGGAGAAAAGGGAACACTCTTGCACTGTTGGTGGGGATGTAAATAGATACAGCCACTATGGAGAACAGTATGGAGCTTCCTTAAAAAACTAAAAATAGAATTACCATATGACCCAGAAATCCCACTACTGGGCATATACCCTGAGAAAACCATAATTCAAAAAGAGTCATGTACCAAAATGTTCATTGCAGCTCTATTTACAATAGCCTGGACATGGAAGCAACCTAAGTGTCCATCAACAGATGAATGGATAAAGAAGATGTGGCACATATATACAATGGGCTTCTTAAGTAGAGTTCTAAATCCTTGCACAAAACTGTATATGTCATGGCTGACCATTGGCTTGACGTATAGATTCTTAGAGCTAAAAAGGTCCAAAGATGAGTAGTTTTACACATTTTCTTTACCAGTTGAATCCCTTTCACACATAAGGCTAATGCAAACACCTGCTGCGTGGAGCAGTGTTGCTCTGGGTGGAGTGGGAATAAGGCTTGGGAGCCTCACCTGTTCCATCTTCTCCTTATCCCCTCAGTCACATGAGGCAATTTGAGGGATTTTTCAACCTGTTTTGAAAACAAATTAATTCCTCATTATGAAGGAGGAATAATGACAAAGCCAACATTTGCTGTGCATGTACTGTGTACTTGGTATAATGCCAATTGCTCCATAAGCGTTATTCCATTTAATCCTTAGAAGAACCCTATAGTTAGGTTCTATCATTATCCCCATTTATGGGAGGGGAAATGTAGACTTAGAGAAGGTGAGTAACTTGCTTGGAGCCATCTAGCTAGTAAGAGGTAGAGCCGGGGCGAAACCCAAGCTGTTTGACGCAAAAGCCCAGACCTATATCCACTAAGCAAGAAAATAGAAGTCATTTGCTTAAAGTTGTAGAACTTTTTACAATGAGATCATCGATGAAAACTTGGTCTCCTTATTTATTAGCATCAGATTTATTACTTGTATCTCAAAATTGTGCAGCTAGAAAATATTAAGTAAAAATATTTTATTAAGTAAATATATTTCTTGAATGTCTTCTTCTCCCAAAGATAATTACATAAAAAATCACAATTTACTTTGATTGCAACTAATCTGTTTTGCATATTGCAATAGTATCAGCTTAGATATGAGTGACAGGAAGCTTAGGATAAAGTGGCTTACATAAAATGTCATTTTATTTCAGTTTAATGTAAAACAAGTCTGGAGATAGTCAGGTAGGGGCTGATAGGGAGGTTTACCAAGTAATTAGTAATCTAGGCTTCTACTGCTGTGCTGTCCTATCAACATGAACATATATCCTCCCAATCATGGTTTAGTATGGTTGCCAGAGCTCCAACTAGGCCATCAGGATTCTACCCACTGGAATAGAGACTCCATTGGTCAGAACTTATATTCACAGGGAGAGTCATGGATAAAGGACATTATTCTATTTTCCAGGGGACCATATGCTCAACCAAAAATCAAAGATTCTATTATTAAGGAAAATATTTGGGATAGGCACATATGAGTCTGTAGCACAGACATGCTTAGTTCGAATGATGAGAGGTATATCCTGTTGTGATGAACAGTAGGCAGATGAATATATGGGTCTGAAGTTTAGACAAATAATCTGTATTTATAGATTTGGTAGCCATCAGCATTTAGATATGAATTAAAGACATGGACATTAGTGACTGAAAATATTTAGCCCTTTTGGATAAAATAATACTTTTTAAAATAAATTTATTATTTTTGGCTGTGTTGGGTCTTCGTTGCTGCTCACGGGCTTTCTCTAGTTGGGGCGAGAGGGGGCTATTCTTCGTTGCGGTGCGCAGGCTTCTCATTGCGGTGACTTCTCTTGTTGCGGAGCACGGGCTCTAGGCGCACGGGTTTCAGTAGATGCGGCACATGGGCTCAGTAGATGCGGCACATGGGCTCAGTAGTTGTGGCTCATGGGCTCTAGAGTGCAGGATCAGTAGTTGTGGCGCACGGGCTTAGTTGCTCCGCGGCATGTGCGATCTTCCTGGACCAGGGTTCGAACCCATGTCCCCTGCATTGGCAGGCGGATTCTTAACCACTGCGCCACCAGGGAAGCCCTAGATAAAATAATACTTTTATAATTTTATGGTATTTGCACAGTAAATTCTACCTAATTCTAATATGAATCTGAGCATATTTCACTATGTTATTATTAAAATGCCAATATATTAAAGTATAATTAAGTAAATATATTTATATTAAGTAAATATATAATGATCAACTTCACAAATTTGTGTTCCATCCAAAAGTTAAGACTCAATACTTCCATTATATTATAGGTCAACAACTGAGGCAGGAAATTCATTAGTCAAGAAATCCCTCTTTTGGAAGAATAATACAAACACTAACAAGAGTCAATACATTTCCAGTTGTCTCTCATTGCTAAATTAATTCAGATAGGGTTTTATTATATACAGAAATTTCTAGATTATCTGAGGGATTCTTTGTGTATGGCTTACAGTACTTGCCAGGGAAACAGCAGCCAGGAGGACACCACACAGTCTAGCACATGTTGCAGCTGGCACACTCCAATTTTAAGGCCCATCAGTGGCTTGCACAAAATGCAGTTTTACAAGTCTAGGAATTTTAAAACTGGTTTAGGATGCAAGTAGTCAAGAAACTTAATGACTTCCTCATATGAAACTTGGATTATTTCAAATGACTTGCAGACTCTTAAT
This sequence comes from Orcinus orca, assembly GCF_937001465.1. Taxonomy (NCBI): domain Eukaryota; kingdom Metazoa; phylum Chordata; class Mammalia; order Artiodactyla; family Delphinidae; genus Orcinus; species Orcinus orca. The sequence goes on from NC_064562.1 coordinate 68,671,840, forward strand.
TTGACCATTCCAAATGATCTGGCATGTAGCCATCAGAAAAATAACATGTGAAAAATTATGTTAAAGTTGATTGTTTAAAAAATGCTAAATTTTAATTATAATAATGTTGAGCATTTTTAGGTTATTTGAGGCATGGAAGGCGAGCTTTGGTGGAAACTAAAGAGCAGCTAGATCAATTAAACTTCTCATTGTTTTCTAACAAATGAAGAAAATGAGAGCATACTTTGCATCATTTAAGTTGGGGGTTACAGGATGCTGGAACTTCCGTGATTTTGAATATGCTCTCAGATTTCTCATCTGAGAAACTTAGGACTTAGATGAAAGGACTTAGTCTTTCAATAAAAGTTCTAAGATGGAGACACAGGTCACTAGTCTTCCAGTTCAGAGTTATTTCCACCATATCATGCCAACTTTCATAAGAGGCATCTAGACAAAGTCATGAGAAAGATTTGGTAGAAAGATATCTAATGTTACAAAACAATTTCTGAAAGGGAGTGCTATACATTAGCAGCTTCAAGAGTGTCTCTAGCTCAGGTTTCTCAACCATTTTTTCTTCTGACACAACAGCCACAACATAGTCACACACTCCCTGTTAATGCTTTTTTTTTCCTTCCACATTTTAAAATGCATACAATTCCCTACGACTAGCTGCAACGGTGTCTCTTGTCAACATTTTTGTGGGAAACTGCTGCTTTTAAAATTGCTGACTCAGATCATTTTGACTTATTATCTTGAACTGCAAAGAGTGTGAAGAAAATAAAGCAAATATGTTAGTGTAATTAAGTGTTAAAGTAGCTCACTTTATAATTCTATAGACCCATACCTAATTACTTAATAATATCTTTAAACTTTTTGCACCCCATCTATCTGTGACTGTAAATTTCTAGACGTCAGGCAGAGTGCCAACCTAAATCTCAGTTTGTAGTTTCCTGTGACACATCATATCTGGCTGGGAACTTAATAAAGAGCTAGATGATAACACAGTGGAGACCAGAGACATTCGTTACAGTTGAATTGTCACTAATAGTTATATAACACACATGTCCAATAAAAGCCTGATGATACCATATTTGTAATCACAAATTCCTTTTAAAGTAGGTGGGAGGAAACATATTATCACTTGAGTTTTATGGTTAGTTAAATATAGGAGTCGTTAAGCTATGGGTTTTACCTAAGTTAACAGTTAGTGGTAGGGTTTTCTTTCATTCCCAATATTTATTAAAAACTTACTATTGCACTTAGTAATACTATGCTTATTAAAAACTTATTATGGTACTAAGTAATAATATATTTTTATGTCTATGATTCAACTTTTAGGTACTTTATAATGTGAAAGTGCCACACAGAGCCATTTCAATAATTCGCAAAGTGTTGTCAGATATTTAAAAACATTATCTTAGAGCTTGGTATAAATAATTTCACACTGCTTCCCCCACATAAAATTGTTTTTACTGAATAGTCATTGGTGCCATTTTCCAGTATTGAGGGGCATACTAAGAGTATTATAAAACTAATTTTTGTTTCTATGCTAAGAATATTGTGGTGAATATAGTTCATGATATTACACAGTATTCTTTTTATTAGAATCTGAAAGAATTGTATTGTGGCTAAGTAATTGCTCAGTTTTAATCTTATGGGTGACATGAAGAATGTAACTGAATAGGGTTTAGTTGTTTTCTTGTTTAGTTTTGTTTAGTTTTGCTTTTGAGTTCGCTGCTAGAAAGCTACAAAGTTTGTCATCTGACTTAAGGAAATATCTAGATAGGAATTATGACGTGTAGTTTTAGTACTCTTCTCATTTTGTGTTTTCACTTATGTTTTGCTTTATTCTTGCATCTCTATGTTTAATTTAATACCATATATGTAAATGTAATTTAATACTATATATCACTTTATAATTATATAAATGTAAATATATATCTTTATAAGCTACCTTAAATCAGTCTAGAACAAGGTAGAATATAAATAAAAACATTTAGAATAAAAACAATGAGTTTCCCACCATTTGTCTTGGTGCTATTAAAAGAAAATGGAAACAGTTGTCTGGTAATTAGACTACCACCTTGTTATGATTGTAACTTCTCTTTGAGAACTATTCACAGTTATTATGGTAGGGAATGCAACCATAATTCAGTCCAAGGGCCTGGCTGATGCTATCAGACACTTTATAGGTATGTTTGTATAACAGTGGACACGGCAGCAGTAGGCTATTTGTAATTTATTTTTTGAATTGTATTTTATTTATTTTTTTATACAGCAGGTTCTTATTAGTCATCAATTTTATACACTTCAGTGTATACATGTCAATCCCAATCTCCCAATTCATCACACCATCCCCACCCCCCCCCGCCCCTTTCCCCACTTGGGGTCCATACATTTGTTCTCTACATCTGTGTCTCTATTTCTGTCCTGCAAACTGGTTCATCTGTACCATTTTTCTAGGTTCCACATATATGCATTAATATACGATATTTGTTTTTCTCTTTCTGACTTATTTCACTCTGTATGACAGTCTCTAGATCCATCCACATCTCAACAAATGACCCAATTTCATTCTTTTTTATGGCTGAGTAATATTCCATTGTATATATGTACCACCTCTTCTTTATCCATTCATCTGTCGATGGGCATTTAGGTTGCTTCCATGACCTGGCTATTGTAAACAGTGCTGCAATGAACATTGGGGTGCATGTGTCTTTTAGAATTATGGTTTTCTCTGGATATATGCCCAGTAGCGGGATTGCTGGATTATATGGTAATTCTATTTTTAGTTTTTTAAGGAACCTCCATACTGTTCTCCATAGTGGCTGTATCAATTTACATTCCCACCAACAGTGCAAGAGGGTTCCCTTTTCTCCACACCCTCTCCAGCATTTGTTGTTTGTAGATTTTCTGGTGATGTCTATTCTAACTGGTGTGAGGTGATACTTCATTGTAGTTTTGATTTGCATTTCTCTAATAATTAGTGATGTTGAACAGCTTTTCATGTGCTTCTTGGCCATCTGTATGTCTTCTTTGGAGAAATGTCTATTTAGGTCTTCTGCCCATTTTTGGATTGGGTTGTTTTTTTCACACACACACACACACACACACACACACACACACACTGTATTTTATTTTTACAAGAGCTAAATTAACTGACACCAAGCATTATAAATGGATGACTAAAACAAAAGCAACAATGCTTGCATTTACCAAACACAAAACACACTCAAACTATGTCATAATATTGACATTCAGTCCAGTAATCCTCCACTGTAACAGCTCCTTTACTTTGCAGTGAAAATTGATTTGTATATTTTTTGCCTCTGAGTCCTTGTGGGGTTTTTTTTGTTTTATTCAAACAGAAATTCACAAAAATTATAATCATCCTCATCAGTTCACTCAGTCCCATGTAATTTTTTTTTCATCTTCATCTTTTGTTAGCACTTTTATGAATTCTTCAGTTTTCCATTAGAGTTCTGAAAATGCTTATTCATTCAGTTCAGCAGTATAGTCAGTTACCAGAAACCTGTACTTGTCAGAGTCTTTTCCATGAATTCCTTGAAGATGAAACCCGTTATAGGAACATATTTGCAAAAGCATCACAGTGGGTTGTTTGTTTTTTTAATATTGAGCTGCATGAGCTGTTTATATATTTTCGAGATTAATCCTTTGTCCATTGATTAGTTTGCAAATATTTTCTCCCATTCTGAGGGTTGTCTTTTCATCTTGTTTATGGTTTCCTTTGCTGTGCAAAAGCTTTTAAGTTTCATTAGGTCCCATTTGTTTATTTTCGTTTTTATTTCCATTACACTAGGAGGTGGATCCAAAAAAATCTTGCTGTGATTTATGTCAAAGAGTGTTCTTCCTATGTTTTCCTCTAAGAGTTTTATAGTGTCCAGTCTTACATTTAGGTCTCTAATCCATTTTGAGTTTATTTTTGTGTATGGTGTTAGGGAGTGTTCTAATTTCATTCTTTTACATGTAGCTATCCAGTTTTCCCAGCACCATTTATTGAAGAGACTGTCTTTTCTTCATTGTATATCCTTGCCTCCTTTGTCATAGATTAGCTGACCATAGGTGTGTGGGTTTATCTCTGGGCTTTCTATCCTGTTCCATTGATCTATATCTCTGGTTTTGTGCCAGTACCATATTCTCTTGATTACTGTAGCTTTATAGTGTAGTCTGCAGTCAGGGAGTCTGATTCCTCCATCTCCATTTATTTCCCTCAAGACTGCTTTGGTTATTTGGGGTCTTTTGTGTCTCCCTACAAATTTTAAGATTTTTTGCTCTGGTTCTGTAAAAAGTGCCATTGGTAATTTGATAGGGATTGCACTGAATCTGTAGATTGCTTTGGGTAGTATAGTCATTTACACAATATTGATTCTTCCAATCCAAGAACACGGTATATCTCTCCATCTGTTGGTATCATATTTAATTTCTTTAATCAGTGTCTTATAGTTTTCTGCATACAGGTCTTTTGTCTCCCTAGGTAGGTTTATTCCTAGGTATTTTATTCTTTTTGTTGCAATGGTAAATGAGATTGTTTCCTTAATTTCACTTTCAGATTTTTCATCATTAGTGTATAGGAATGCAAGAGATTTCTGTGCATTAATTTTGTATCCTGCAACTTTACCAAATTCATTGATTAGCTCTAGTAGTTTTCTGGTGGCATCTTTAGGATTCTCTATGCATAGTATCATGTCATCTACAAACAGTGACAGTTTTACTTCTTCTTTTCCAGTTTGGATTCCTTTTATTTCTTTTTCTTCTCTGATTGCCATGGCTAGCACTTCCAAAACTCTGTTGAATAATAGTGGTGAGAGTGGACATCCTTGTCTTGTTCCTGATCTTAGAGGAAATGCTTTCAGTTTTTCACCATTGAGACTGATGTATGCTGTGGGTTTGTCATATATGGCCTTTATTATATTGAGGTAGTTTCCCTCTATGCCCACTCTCTGGAGAGTTCTTATCATAAATGGGTGTTGAATTTTGTCAAAAGCTTTTTCTGCATTTATTGAGATGATCATATCTTTTTTATTCAATTTGTTAATATGGTGTATCACATTGATTGATTTACATATATTGAAGAATCCTTGCATCTCTGGGATAAATCACACTTGATCATGGTGTATGATCCTTTTAACATGTTGTTGGATTCTGTTTGCTAGTATTTTGTTGAGGTTTTTTGCATCGATATTCATGAGTGATATTGGTCTGTAATTTTCTTTTTTTGTAGTATCTTTGTCTTGTTTTGGTAACACAGTGATGGTGGTCTCATAGAATGAGTTTGGGAGTGTTCCTTCCTCTGCAATTTTTTGGAAGAGTTTGAGAAGAATGGTGTTAGCTCTTCTCTAAATGTTTGATTGAATTCACCTGTGAAGCCGTCTGGTCCTGGACTTTTGTTTGTTGGAAGATTTTTAATCTCAGTTTCAATTTCATTACTTGTGATTGGTCTATTCATATTTTCTATTTCTTCCTGGTTCAGTCTTGGAAGATTATACCTTTCTAAGAATTTGTCCATTTCTTCCAGGTTGTCCATTTTATTGGCATAGAGTTGCTTGTAGTAGTCTCTTAGGATGCTTTGTATTTCTGCAGTGACTGTTGTAACTGTTCCATTTTCATTTCTAATTTTATTTATTTGGGTCCTCTCCCTCTTTTTCTTGATGAGTCTGGCTAGTGGTTTATCAATTTTGGTTATCTTCTCAAAGAACCAGCTGTTAGTTTTATTGATCTTTGCAATTGTTTTCTTTGTTTCTATTTCATTTATTGTTGCTCTGATCTTTATGATTTCTTTCCTTCTGCTAACTTTGGGTTTTGTTTGTTCTTCTTTCTCGAGTTCCTTTAGGTGTAAGGTTAGATTGTTTATTTGAGATTTTTCTTGTTTCTTGAGGGAGGCTTTTATAGCTATAAACTTCCCTCTTAGAACTGCTTTTGCTGCATCCCATAGGTTTTGGATCATCGTGTTTTCATTGTCATTTGTCTCTAGATATTTTTTGATTTCTTCTTTGATTTCTTCAGTGATCTCTTGGTTGTTTAGTAACGTATTGTTTAGCCTCCATGTGTTTGTGTTTTTTACGTTTTTTTCCCTGTAATTCATTTCTAATCTCATAGCCTTGTGGTCAGAAAAGATGCTTGATATGATTTCAATTTTGTTAAATTTACTGAGGCTTGATTTGTGACCCAAGATGTGATCTATCCTGGAGAATGTTCCATGTGCACTTGAGAAGAAAGTGTATTCTGCTGTTATGGATGGAATGTCCTATAAATATCAATTAAGTCCATCTTGTTTAATGTGTCATTTAAAGCTTCTGTTTCCTTATTAATTTTCTGTCTGGATGATCTGTCCATTGGTGTAAGTGAGGTGTTAAAGTCCCCCACTATTACTGTGTTACTGTTGATTTCCTGTTTTATAGCTGTTAGCATTTGCCTTATGTATTGATGTGTTCCTATGTTGGGTGCATATATATTTATAATATTTGTTATATCTTCTTCTTGGATTGATCCCTTGATCATTATGTAGTGTCCTTCCTTGTCTCTTGTAACATTCTTTATTTTAAAGTCTATTTTATCTGATATGAGTATTGCTACTCCAGCTTTCTTTAGATTTCCATTTGCATGGAATAACTTTTTCCATCCCCTCACTTTCAGTGTGTGTCCCTAGGTTTGAAGTGGGTCTCTTGTAGACAGCATAGATATGGGTCTTGCTTTTGTATCCATTCAGCAAGCCTGTGTCTTTTGGTTGGAGCATTTAATGTATTCCCGTTTACGGTAATTATTGATATGTATGTTCCTATGACCATTTTCTTAATTGTTTTGGGTTTGTTTTTGTAGGTCATTTTCTTCTCTTGTGTTTCCCACTTAGAGAAGTTCCTTTAGCATTTGTTGTAGAGCTGGTTTGGTGGTGCTGAATTCTCTTAGCTTTTGCTTGTCTGTAAAGCTTTTGATTTCTCCATCGAATCTGAATGAGATCCTTGCCGGGTAGAGTAATCTTGGTTGTAGGTTCTTCCCTTTCATCACTTTAAGTATATCATGCCACTCCCTTCTGGCCTGTAGAGTTTCTGCTGAGAAATCAGCTGTTAACCTTATGGGGATTCCCTTGTATGTTATTTGTCATTTTTCCCTTGCTGCTTTCAATAATTTTTCTTTGTCTTTAATTTTTGCCAATTTGATTACTATGTGTGTCAGTGTTTTTCTCCTTGGGTTTATCCTGTATGGGACTCTCTGTCCTTCCTGGACTTTGGTGGCTATTTCCTTTCCCATGTTAGGGAAGTTTTCGACTATAATCTCTTCAAATATTTTTTCTGGTCCTTTTCTCTCTCTTCTCCTTCTGGGACCCCTCTAATGCGAATGTTGTTGTGTTTAATGTTGTCCCAGAGGTCTCTTAGGCTGTCTTCATGTCTTTTCATTCTTTCTTCTTTATTCTGTTCCACAGCAGTGAATTCCACCATTTTGTTTTCCAGGTCAGTTATCTGTTCTTCTGCTTTAGTTATTCTGCTATTGATTCCTTCTAGTGTAGTTTTCATTTCAGTTATTGTTTTGTTCATCTCTGTTTGTTTGTTCTAGGTCTTTGTTAAACATTTCTTGCATCTTCTCGATCTTTGCCTCCATTTTTTTTCCCGAGGTCCTGGCTCATCTTCATTATCATTATTCTGAATTCTTTTTCTGGAAGGTTTCCTGTCTCCAGTTCATTTAGTTGTTTTTCTGGGGTTTTATCTTGTTCCTTCATCTGGTACATCTTCATCTGGTACAAAAGGCCCTCTGCCTTTTCATCTTGTCTATCTTTCTGTGAATGTGGTTTTTGTTCCACAGGCTGCAGAATTGTAGTTCTTCTTGCTTCTTCTGTCTTCCCTCTGTATTATTTGTAATTTTATAAGTAGTAATTTATTTATATTTCTTTTAAAAACATAGCAATGAAAACATATGATCCATGAGCATGTATTCAATATTTTAGTTCTGCCCTGGATATTTTAATAGTCTTGTTCAAGACTAAAATAAGAATCTAATAAGATTGAAGATCTCACCAATGCCAGCTGATATGATTCTTCCACAAAGCACAAAGCATCTGAAGTGTTTGTGTGAACAAGACAAGCAGGCACAATCTATAAGGTAAAGAAATGAGCTAGTGCCAAATACTCAACAAAAACTGAATAAATATTTATTAACTAATATTTTAAAACTTAAGCACTGACTTAGGGAATTAGTAATGTCATGAGGTACTATGCTGTTACTTCATTGTGGTATCTTTCCTTATGCTTTTGTTTGGATATTGTAATTATATACAGACATTCAATGACCACAAATAAGAAGTGTCTCCTGAAATTAATGTCTCCTTATTTTCATTTATCACTTTCTGAACTATGATAATACTTCACAGTAGATAGATAAAATCATAGTTGGAAAATTATATATTTTAAACAGGTGAAATAGACATATCAACCACAAAGCTTGATTATTATATAAAGTGTTTTATGGAAATCAGGTTTTACTTAAATAGTAATTATTCTTCACAACGTCTGACCTTTCTTTTCTTTTTGTAATATTCCAAGTTCTTTTCTAAGACTAAGGCAGAACAGAAGTGCTTTGAGAGAGGTTGAAACCCATGTTGTGGTACTGACAAATGGTCAGTTCAATTTGGCTTAATCAACTTCAGTTCAATCCCCTCTGTGAATATATATTGAGCATCAGAGTGGTCAGAGAATAAAGAGATAAGTAAGGCACAGACATTATCCCCAAGGGGTTCAAGATGTATATTATGATGTGATACTTAGGGGTGAATATAGTTTACTGAAATAAAGGGGACTTTTCTGAACTGGCTCTTAAATGCACAAAGGCTTTTATGATGCAAGCAAATTACAGACTCTGAGTTACTCCATATAGGAGGCAGCAGGAACAAAGGCAAAGAGCTAGAAAGCTCGTGGGGAAGAGGGGGAATGCCAGGCTAACTGAGGCCAACTTGGGTTTCAAGTGATCCTAGCCATTGGCTCTATCACTTCCAGAAAGAGCACTTACTGTAATGGACAATGATTCAGAGATTGGGGAGGCAGATGAGAAACCTGTCATTGAGCTGGACGATGAGTTTTAGTGACAATTATCAGAACAAAGTTAGTGGTAATGGGATTGGAGACACACTAAATTAGATTTGCCATGCAGTTGAGACTAAAAAATGAAAAGACTATTTTAACTTCCCAACACAATTATCATTGACTTGTAGGCTATTGCTTATGTCAGCCATCAGTAAACTATGGCCCACGGGTGAAATCCAGCCCACGACCTGTTTTGAGCTTGAGTTAAGAGTGATTTTTATACTTTCTAAATGGTTGAAACAAATCAAAATTAAAAAAATATTTCATGACAAGTGAAAATTATACAAAAGTCAAATTTCAGTGTACAGAAATAAAGTTTTATTGGAACACAGCCATGTTCATTTGTATATGTATTGTCTGTAGCTGCTTTTGCAGTACAATGGCAGAGCTGACTAGTTGCAATAGGGAGTGTGTGGTCCAGAATATCTAAAATAGTTACTATCTGGACCTTCACAGAAAACTTTGCTGACCTCTGGCTTAAGTAGTTAATGATGAATTAGCATCACCAGCTTTATAGATATTGTGCACGTGTTCATTCAAAACAGCTCAGCTGGACTGAGCTGATGAAACATTCCAACTAAGAATATCAGCACTGCTTACCATTATAGAGAATGGGCAATGAGTTGGACATCTACTATTAATCGGTCCATGGTGGTGGTGTTAGGAAAGCATTTGTTCTGGTAAACTTTCCTCTGAAGCACTGTGAGCCTTGACTTATGGTTCTCCAGTGCTTGCCATGTGGTTTATTTGTGGTAGTATGCTTTTTCCTCTCCTCTTTTTGTTGTTGTTTCTGCTGCTTTTCTTTCTTATACTATTCTAGAAAAAGACACATTAAGAAGTGATAATGATAATGCACCTCTGGACTTGTCTTCTGGTAATTTGGAGATTATAAAAATATAACCATATTTTAATTGCTATATTCACCTGCTACATTCACCGTCTAATTACACATCCTCAATTGAAAAGAAAAATCATAGAAAGAAATCTGATACCACTGAAGCTATTAGAATTTATCCAGTCTGTCTGAAGGTGGTTTTATAAGAGCAGGTTCATGTAAGTTTCAACAGGCCTCAGTAATGATTGGACAAGTGTTTATGTGCAGGAAGAGGTTAGCTACACAAGTGTCTGTTGATATGTAAAATAGATTTATTCCTCCATTTTACTAATTTTTTTTAGCACACTTCTACTACATCTAATTTGGAGCAATTCAGTATGGAATCACTTGCTGAGAGAACAAACAAAAAAAGTAATTAAGAAACAGGGTGAATCAGTTTGAAAAGCAATCTCATACAGACTGGGAAAGGAAGAGATAATGTTTCAAATGAAAAAATCTCAGTAATGTGGTCATTACCATTATTATTAATAATTAAAATAATGATGATAATAATAATAGTCCTTACTATTTGTACAATGATTTTCTACTGGGCAGCTCAAAGTAATGAAATACTTCATCATTTTTATCTCTAAGAGCTCATCAAGTTAGGAAGGGTCTGGAATTCTTATCCTTGTTTTTCATATGGAGAAAATAAGGGAGAGAAGTGAATCTGCTGGTACCACACTATACAGTAGGTTGGTGGTCAGAATCAGAAACATACTCTCTTAACTGTTTATTCAAAGTGTTTTTGATGGATTCTCTTTTTTCTTTATCCCATACTATCCCTATTATTTCCCTCAAAGCCACCAAAGACAGAGCATCCCTAAAATAGTTTTGAAAGGTGGGAGACAGGAAAAGAAGACACAGCAGTACCTCAAACAAGATAGTGATAGGAACTCCATGAAGAGACATGTATAACCATCCTCGTTACTTTCTCTCTCTCTTTTTCTCTCTCTCTCATTTAATTCGAAAGCCATGATTTTTTTTAAAATCCATCATAACATAAAAAGTACCTAAATTAAAATTAAAGTTGCTCTCTTACTTCTGTTATTCCACTTCTTACTGTTAAAAATTTTGTGTGTCTTTCTATATACTTCACTATGCACCTACACATATAGCTTTATCATGTACAAAAACTGGAACATAGCATGCATATTATTCTGCAATATTTTTTCATTAAAATATATCATTGACATTTTGCATGTTAATACGGGTAGCTCTACCTCATCAATTTAATGGCTGCATTGTTTTAATTTTGTCTTGATTAAGAGTTATTGTAGAATAAATAGAGCTTCTCTCTTATATTTCACAGTTCTACATATTCTTTTGATGATTATATCAATATCAATTGTTTCCTATATTTACAAATTCATATTCTTCATCTGACATGTGTTGAAACTAGTTGAGAAGCCCTTCCCTCCCCATATTCCCTCCAAACTTTTGCTTATGTCTGCTATATGCATCTCCTTTCTTCTGCAAGAAATGAATAGCAAGCATTCAGGGATGAAGGAACAGGAGTCAATTTATAAGTTTCTTACGCATGTTTTCACGTAAGAAGTGTGCAGAAGGGAAGTGGAGAAGTCTTTTTATATTACAGTAATTGTCATTGTAGGAACAGGTGCTTGGAATCCCACTCAAGGGAGAACTGGAGATGGAAGAGATTGGGGAGAGAAAGATAGTTTCCTCAGCTACAGCCCCATGGGGATATCACAGAAATAAGGGAGGAGACCAAGTAGAGTCCCTGGAGCCTTCCACTACATTCCAGTGACTTCAGCAGGGCAGAGTCATGTAGTGATGAAACTGTTGACTTCTGCAACAGTGTTCCCACCAAACAGGACATTGAGACAGAGCCAAGATGGGATGATGGTATGCCAGGGACCAGAATAATTATGTCACTTCCTGGTCTTGTATTATCAGGAAACAGAGTTCTCTTGATTTCTGTAAGCAACGATTATTTACTGTGAAATGCTTCACAGTTTCCAAGAAGTTTTCACATTCATGATCTCATTCTGGGTCCCACAGTCAACCATGTGCTTTAAACAGAATGGGTAGGCTGTCTCTTATTGACAGATGGACAAACTTAGTTCAGAGTCTAAATAACTTGTCCAAGCTGGTAAGGAAAGGGCTGGACTTGGAATTCTCTTTATTCTGAAGCAACCCCAGGTGCTCCTTCAGGATAACACTTCCCTTTCCCTCAGTTCTTGTACCAGACTGCTCTGGAGATAAGAACACATGCCTTGATTCTACCAACGTGCTAAATACCTCAAGAAATTTAAAATAACAGCATCGTATTTAAACAACTTGGCCAGCTCTGACTTATTTCATTTTCCCTAACTTTTGAGTTTGTTTAGCAGCTATTTTAACACAAGGGAATGGCAACTTTACTAATCAAACAAAAATCAGGTTGATCAACATTTTTCAGTAACATGTATTTTTGAAGGCAGAACAAATGGGAGAGGTTGAGGAAGTTTCATGCAGAAGGGATTTCCTGCAGCATTGCTGAAGTTTAGAGGTAAATATTAGCTCAAACACTCAGGTTCTTTAGAAGAGACCTCTGGTTATCTCTTATGTGTATCTTCTAAGTTTGTTTCAGAAAAATAGTAAGAGATAGAATTAGAAACTCTGCCCTCAACCTAATATGGTTCAAACTGTAACTTATATAATAGGCCATTTAAGATTCTACAGTGGAAGTGCCCGACTTGGTATCTTGCACATAGCTGGCTCAGCAAACTTTCTACATGCGAGGCACTGTTGTAGGCACTTTACATACAGTAATTCATTTAATTCTTACAATAATCCTATAAGATTGGTACTATCATTATCATCTTCATTTTTTGAATGAGGAAACTGAGATACAGAGAAGTCAAATTACCTGCCTAAGGTCAAGCAGCCAGAGCCAGGAATGGTTTCAGCAGCCAGGGATTAGGGTGTGTTCTAAAACAAAACAGTACTCTTCCTTCTAACTGAGTGTCCTGAATTAGTTCCCCAGGAATATCTACTTCACCTAAGGAGTGGGTATGGGTGTGCACTGTAATATAATCCATCGTTTGCTTTCTTCCTCAGGCCAGCTGTGGTGAGGGCCAGGAGGAGAGCTTGTTTGGAGCCCTGGGTTATTGGCCTCATCACCTTTATATCCCTGATTGTCCTGGCAGTGTGCATTGGACTCATCGTTCATTATGTGAGATACAGTAAGTATGGGTTGCCCTGGCATCAAGTGATTTACCTCAAATATTTCCTGATTATATACCTGTTTTGATTTGCCTCAAGCTTATTCATTCATTTCTATAATTTGTTTGCATAGCTGGTACAAAGAACTCTTCACCAGCCTTGTTACTCATATAATCCTCACAAGCCAAGGAGGATTCTTTCTTCTATCTTTGATGTAGCAATGCTTCCTGCTGGGAATAGCATGCTAGTTTTCATATTCATTAACAGCAATAATCAAGTCTTAATTAAGGGAAAACCATAGGAAAGCTACAGTCCAATGTTTGGGGTTGTTTGAGGTCATAAGACAATCATCTTGATTTAAAGTAACTCCAACTCATTGAAATCCCGACAGCTCAATAAATTGTACAATCAGGGATCATAGGGAAGTAGGCTCTATTTTGTACTAGTAAGTCGGGAAAATGCTTATAGTAATATATTGTTGAATAAATGCCTATTCGTTATTTTAAAATCATCTTGGTATATATTGCAAGTGATTAAAGGAGATAAGATATGCTGAGAATATTAATTACAAAGAGGTTCACTCTGTGGTAATCAGGTACCTCCCTGCTAGATGAACCCTGAACACTGCTATGTTATTAGAAAGGTCCCCAGGGTACTTCAGAACTATTCTTCTAGGGCATAACAACCCTTCTGAAGTTTCCTTCTTACTCTGTCTCAGGTTTTAATTAGTTGACTCCACTTTGACCTATTTGTTTAATATCTCCCTTAGTGACTAGATAATGCTTTGATGTTCAAGACCCTGTAACCAAAGAAGCTAATCACTGGATTCTAATTGAATTGGGAATTTGTAGCAGTTGCTTTTTTGTAAAGAGAGATGGTGATCTGTAAACTGGTTATCTTCTACTAGCAGACACAAATCCAATCTCAATTTCCTAAACAAGGTGGATTATTCCTGAAAGAAAAAGTATTCAAAGATTTTTTTTTTGGGGGGGGGTAGAATTTGCCCACATGCAGTTCTTTGAATTTGGACTATCTGCATTTTGATAATTTCTCTGGAGCATGTTTTTTTAGTATAAAAAGAATAGCTAAAATAACTTTATAATTCTACAGTTCTATTCTGAATATATTAAGTCCCATTATGTTGTAAGCATCATTATTCCTCTCCATGGACACCTATGTTTTACTCATTTTTATATTTCTAGAACTTATTAAAGAACTTATTAGGCGCATATTAGATAATTAATGTTTACTGAATACTGAATGATAAAAATAAATGAATTATACCTACGATATTTTCTTGGGGCATATTTTGGTTTGTCTGACTTAACAAGGAATTCCTAGTCATGTTAGGGATCTTATTAATTCAGTGAGAGAAAATGTTCTTACTACTTCTCCTTTGCCTCTTCCCAAGCCAAGTATTATAAGGCTTACAAATCTTACTCATATGCATACAATAAAAACCTGGTAAGATTTCTGTAACCTGTTCCTGTGTACCCTATTGTTGGGATGATAAGCTGAGTAATATGGAACACACAACGTTCACTGCCCACACACCACACCTGAATAAACAGCAATTGTTATGATATGTGTTACTGTCATATTTGTGATCTGTCTTTTGTTTAGAGATATAACCTAAGAACAGAGTAGATATAACACATGAGAATTTAGGTGCTGGCATGCCTAGATAACCAAACTGAGCCAAACAAATCTATTGTAGAAACAGGCAGATAAAGATGGAGGTGATCAGACTGCATCATTTTGGCATAAAACCCAGGACAGCATAGAACTGTGTGTTCAGTTTTTATCCAGTGGCCTTTGGGACTGCGTTTCTGTCCCTTTTGTGATTTGACTGACAGCAGGTGAATCTATTATGAACATCATTGTAGGTTATAGAATCACAAAGCTGTTAGAAAATTATCAGCAAACTCATGTTCATCCTTATTTTTCTTCTCTGTTAATATTCTCAATAATATTTTTCAACAACTGCACATGCCATATAATTCTGGTAACTGGAAATATGTTTTGACACCTAGCAACCTATTTGAGTCTATCAGGCAAATTAAAATATTGACTATAGATAAGTTGTTCATTTGGTTGAAGCATATAAAATTGCTGATATTTGACCATTTTTAACCTATATAAATGGCAGTTTCAAATAATTCAATCTAATAACTGAAAAGAAACAGGTCTAAGGATGTAGAAGAGTATGTTTTCCTCCTCTTTAGAACCTTACTATTCAACATGTGGTTAGGCACCAGCAACATCCGCCTCATCTAGGAGCTTGTTAGAAATGCAGAATCTTGGGCCCAACTTTATTTCTTTAATTAATTTTTATTGGAGTATAGTTGATTTACAGTGTTGTGTAGTTTCTGCCGTACAGCAAAGTGAATCAGTTATACATATTCATATATCCACTTTTTAAAATTCTATTCTCATACAGGTCATTACAGAGTATTGAATAGAGTTCCCTGTGCTATACAGTAGGTTCTTATTATTTATCTATTTTATATCTAGTAGTGAGTATATGTCAATCCCAATCTCCCAATTTATCCCTCCCCCCATTTCCCCCTTGGTAACCATAAATTTGTTTTCTACATCTGTGACTCTATTTCTGTTTTGTAAATAGGTTCACTTGTACCATTATTTAAAATTCCACATATAAGCAATATCATATGATATTTGTCTTTGTCTGACTTCACTCAGTATGACAATTTCTAGGTCCATCCATGTCACTGCCAATGGCATTATTTCATTCTTTTTTATGGCTTTCTTATTCCACTATGTATATGTACCACCTCTTCTTTATCCATTCCTCTGTCAATGGACATTTAGGTTGCTTCCATGTATTGTAACAGTAAATTTACAATACAATCAATTTACAATACAACACAATTGCTATTGCAAATAGTACTGCAATGAACATTGGGGTATGTGTATCTTTTTGAATTATGGTTTTCTCCGGATACATGTTGGGCCCAACTTTAGACCTAAAGTAAACTATTGGTCAATATTTAGATAAATTTAAAATGTTACTTGAAATTGTGTATATTGTGATCTGCTTGCATTTCAGGTCAAACAGTCCTCAGGGCAAGGGCAAGGTCATTCAGTGAAAGAGAGGGAGAAAGGCAAATCCTCCCTAGACCCTCACTTAAGTGGCTAATGCTCAGGAGACCCTGACCTTTCAGTGTCATCCATCTCCTTTATGCATAACCAACCCCTCCCCAGGCCTTGTCCGAGTCTGACCAGAGGTTTCCCTTTCTGTCCCAACAAATCCTCTGGATGGCTAGAATATTCTTTTGGAATTTACTGGTAGTTTTTTTTTTTTTTTTTTCTTATATAACTCTCATGTAAAACTAGAGATTTCTCCTATAGCCTCAGTGAGTGTATTTGGTTTTTTCCACTCCAAGAAGCAATATATAATGAAAATTTGTGCTTTGGGAATTAGACCTTAGCTTGAAACCCAGTTCAGTCTTTTCCGGCCAAGTCATGTTAAGGTTGGGCAATTTATTTACACTTCTGAGACGGTAGACCTTATCTGTTAAATGTGGATAATACTACTTTCTTATGGGAGTTATTTTAAATTGAATGAGATATGCAAATATGCTTGGGACACAGGTGTCTAATGTTAGTTTCCTTTCCCTCTGGGGTTTAAGTGAGGGAAAGGATGAGAAGCAAGAGAGCACCTGAGATTGATGAGGCACACTCCATTTTTCTATCATAACCATACGCAACCATCATGTTCCAGATGCTTGGCACAGAGTCTCTCACAGAAAAGATAGTCAGCTGAATATTCATGGAATGAATCTTCTGAGCTCTGTGCTTGCTTCATGTACAGGAGGGTAGAGGAAAAGCTTGAATTGTTGCACTAATTCTTCAGCAGACCAAAAACATGGGCTGCTTGAACTGGATGCAGAAAGTGGAGACAATGGCTAAAGAAACAGACAAACCAATTCCTATGGCTGGTGGGAGAAAATAAATAGAGTGACAAGGGAACCAGGTGAAACTAAGTAGTGTCTCTGGAGGGTTATGTCCAGTGGCAACTCTACCTCCTTAAACTTCTATATACTGAGCTCCTAGCATTTTAATCCCTACCCTCATCTCCTTATCCAAAATAAATATTCTTACACTAGAGTCCCTATGGCAAGAATTGATGTGTAGTTTATGGAATTGGAAGAAATCTACTTTTAAATTATAAAAATGCATTTACTCTTGGGAAGCTTCCGAATCTATTCCTGTTGATATGCTCAGATGGTGTGACTTACTGCTTCTTGTGGCTTATTCAGGAATGGATAACACATGACTAATTAGCCTACAGGAACACCAAGCATTTCATATGGCTTTTATACTCTAAATCTTATGATGATGAATGTTGTTGTCTTTTATCTTGAGATAACCATGAAGGTCAGAACAGGATGATGGAGATGTTGACCAGGGTAGCATTGTTTCCTGTCTCAGTCTGTCTAGCAACTACCAAATGGGGAAATGATGATGCTTTACACTGTTTCCTGTCTCAGTCTGTCTAGCAACTACCAAATGGGGAAATGATGATGCTTTACACACATCTGATAAAAAGTATGATGAGTTTTTTCCTCTATCCTTGCAGATAAAAAGACAACCTACAATTACTATAGCACATTGTCATTTACAAGTGACAAACTATATGATGAGTTTGGAAAAGAGGCTTCTAAAAATTTCACAGAAATGAGCCAGAAAATTGAATCAATGGTAAGCATTTTATTCCCACTTCTAGGGTATTTGCTATCACTTTTTACCATAATTTTTAGTATCCTAGCTTCTCAAACATCCATTCAACTGATCTTGTATATCTTGCAAAATGGGGAGAGGCCCTACCTGAGAGATATATGACAAAACTAACAATACATGAATTGGAGGAATATGCCTTACAGGGCTAAACCTAGTGAATTTTAGCCATTTCTTTTTGTACCTCCTACTCACCCTTCCTTAGCTAGTGCTACAGTATTGATCAGCAGAGTCTAGAAATTCTGAGAATGTTAGGGTGACCCAAGATACAGTTGCTGTATCATTGATTTCCTAAAGAGACCTTTAGCAAAAGGACACAAGATTGAAACTATTCAGACCCATACTTGAGAAGTATCTTAGTATTTTAAAATATCCAACCTTGGACAAGTTTTTGGTACATATGTCTACAGGAAATCCTTGGATAGTCATCTTTATCCTTAGGGCATCAACATTCATCCTGAGGAATGAACTGAATATTTTAAATGGTGGAAAATTTAGCAGTATAGGCCAAAAGAGCAAGAGCCTGGGTGATGACTTCTCTTCATTGTCAGACTACTTAGAGAATAATTTAGACTTTTCCTGGTAGTCTGTGAAGTAATTAGTGAAATGATGTGATGGAAAGCACCCTAAACTAGGAGTTGGGACACCTAGTTCTAGTACCATTTACTAGCCAGTGATGTGTCATTGACATATCTCTTTATCATTCTGGAAAAATTCTCTTATGTGAAAATTAAGGCACTAGACTAGAAAATTTCCAAATTGTCTTCCAGTTCCAATATCCTGAGTGAGAACAGAATGGCAGTGGCCCACCTAGAAACTGCCTGGTAGACTAGGAGCCTGAGGATTTGGATACTTTGCTGAGGAGAGGGTCAAATCCTGGTTGTATTTGTACTTGTAAACACCAAACCAGGGAAATATCAAATAAGCTCTTTTTAAGGAGCTATATTTTAGGATATATATATATATATATATATATATATCTGCTTAAAATATAACATATATTAAAGGAAAGGAAATAGAACTAAAGAGATCAAGTAAAGATGCAACTATTTTCCTTGTTTTTTGTGCCATTCACTAAAATTTTTATAAGATCCAGACTGACTTAAATATATAGGAATATAAATAAGACTCTAACACTCTTAAAAAATAATAATTTTGAAATTGTTTGATGAAAAATAAACCTTTAAATAAATATTTCCAAGTGAATGCTGTCATTAGAGAACTCATTTGAATTGTGCTGATTTGTCTCATAATTGAAGTAACTTTCCTTGGGCACAAAGACTCAGAAGTCAAACAAAATGTAAGAAAGAATAAAAAGGCTCATTGTTTCTGTCAGTCAATTACCAGCTTGTAGTATCTGTATTTGGTAAATATCCATACAGTGAAAACAAGAAACACTTGCTGTGTTTATCTTGACTTTTAATTTAAAAATTTAAGTTGGCTAGAATTCTTATTTGTAGTAGTAAGAAATACCTCCACAAAATACATTCTTCCACCCTATTAGAATAAACCTTATAGGAGGTATTAGGCTATGTATCCCAGTTCACCTGGGCCTTCCTAAGAGCATCTTGAGTGCTGAATTGAGTGCAGATTAAGACAGGATATTTGGTAACTTTTTCACCAGGTTTGAGAACCATGTGACACCATTATGCGTTCATTTCCCTCTTCCAAGTACTAATCAAGCCCGACCCTGCTTAGCTTCTGAGATTAGATGAGATCCAGCATGTTCAGGATGGTGTGGCCATAGATTGTCCTTATTTTTATGATCTACCACTTGACAGAGCTTTTTCATTTCCTTTGTTTATCTACTGTAAAAGTCTGTATCTCATGGTGTGGATGCTTACTCTTACTTTTCAAAACCCAATCTGTTTATTCTCTTTTGTCTCTTTCTGAGTGTAACATAGAAGATGTCACTCCTGGCCCCCCTACTATGGTTCCCCAGTTCCTATAATTCCTAAGGCAGAGTTCAGTTGAAATCACTGAGTAGAATACAAAAAGAGATTCCTCAAGTTTAGCACACTGTGAAATGTCAGTCAATGTGTTTTGTTTTTAAGATTTTTAAAAATGTTTTTAAGCTTTGAATCAATTTGCAGAATTTCAGAAAATTATCCTTGCCGACGTATTTTGAATATTTTTGGAACAGGTGAATAATGCATTTCATAAATCTTCATTGAGGCAAGCATTTGTCAAGTCTCACATTATCAAGTTCAGGTATGTAGATCCAAAATGCTGACTTCTGAATATAATTTAAAGCTAAAGCTGTTAACCTGGTCAGTAATAAATACTGTCTGAAGTGTTAATGATATGATATAATTCAATTCAACAGACGTTAATTTGGTACCTGCTCTGTATAAGTCATGGGTTACAATGTGCCTTACTCAGTCTTTAAATTCAAAAGAAGGCATTTGCAAGATGATTTTGAGGGACAGAAGTGTTATTGGTGGCTATGTTATAGAACTGTTTTTTTGTTTGTTTGTTTGTGTGTTTTTTTGGAATCCCTAATTAGCACAAATAGGGACCTAAGCCACATCCCTCGGTTTAATAGCAAATAAGTGTCCTATGTAAAATAGTGTAGTAGATGAGATTTTTCTTCTCCTCTTGGTTCTCCTTCCTACCAATTTTCTTTCCTTTCTTTCATTCCACTCATTTTTTCTACAAATACTTAAGATCTCAGATCTGATCATCAACCATCAATAAATAGAATCCAGAACATAACATTTTAAGCAAAATACTATACGAGGATCTTAAGTAATGTATCGTCTTAATACAAATTATTTTTATTTTTCAAAATAAAACAAGAGCTATTTCCAACATTATTTCAATGACAAAAACTCCAAGTTACTTCTCAGTCTATTACTTAGTTGACATCTCTGAGGTGTTAGTTTGCTCACTCCTGAAAATTCCATACTGTTTGGTGTTTGAATTTTTACTTTTTCTTAGATCTGCTTCTCCAGTTCTTAAATTTTCACTCTCTCAAGGGGACTTCATCCACCCACAACATGGTTTCATGTGCTATTGAAACCCAAGTTTCTATTTCCAGTCTAAACTGTTGTCCTGATTTTTAGAACTATATGCCTGCCCACGCACACCTCCACATGGAGGTTTCACAGAAAATTCTTAAACTCAAGAAAAACCCAATCACACTAATGAGAAAACTGGAAGTCATCCCACACTCCTCCCTTTCCTGGGCCCCTTGCACTTTATGAATAACTACCAATTCTGTCTTCCAAATAACTTTCTATTTTGTTTACGCCTTCATCCCAGAAATCTTGCTACTCATTCTTTCTTCTGTTACTACAATATGAAGAAGTGTAATTTGTTGGAAAGATAAAGTCAGTCTTAGAGATGTTGATTTGAGGTACTAAGGGAACTTACGAGCCTGAAATATGCGTCTGACATAAGGGAGGAAATGGAAACTGAGCTGAAGACATAAATTTGCTCAACATCAACTCAAAGTATTAGAAAGTGTGGGTGTCAACAGAATTTCTCAGAAAAGGAGTAATGCAAGAAAAAAAGGATGATGAAGAAAGCTTGAAGAATGACAGTATTTAAGGAAATAGAAGAAAAATAGGAACCTAGGAAATAGGGAAGGAGCAGGAAAAATGAAGAAACAAGAGAGGCACCACTGAAGTTAACAACAGAACGTTTCAGGGAGTGAGTGGTCAGCATCAACAAGACTCCTGAGACGCCAAGTAATGTGACTAGAAAGAATCCATTGGAAATGTCAATGAGGAAGTCATTAGTGTTCAAGCAGAGAAATAACTCAGTGGAACAGAAGGGGAGGATGCAGACTGCAATGAAGTAAATATGAGGCAGAATGTAATTTACCCATTTAAGAAGGTTTTCTGTGATATGAAGGTGTGAGATAAATTGTATAGCTGGGGTAGAGGGAGAGTTTTGTTTGTTTTTGTCTCTATTAGCCAGCCAGTATAGGAATAGTTTAAGATAAATAAGAAAGAGTAAGTAATAGATGATAGGGTTGCTGAGGCAGTGAAATGGGATGAGATATATAACAATAATCTCTTTAAAGTCCTATTTGTTTTTTTCAGATTACAAAAACAATAGAAAATTTTATAAAATTCAAATAACACAGTATTACAAAAAATAGAAAGCGAAAGCCCCCTCTCCAATAATTTCACACCCAGAAATGATACATTTTGTTAACAACTTATATTTAACATTTTCCCAATGACTGCATATAGATCTATTTCATTCTTTAGCTGGCTGTATAGTATTTCACTACAAGTATATGTCAAGATTGATTTAGCCAATGCCCTTTTGATGAACACTTGGGTTGTTACATATTTTTCTGATTTAAAAATAAGGTTATGACAACATATGTGTACGTATCTCCTTGCACACAAAAGAGTGTATTTGAAAATTAAACTTCTAAAAGCAGAAATGCTGCATCAAAGAAGATGGATAGTCAAATTTATAACAGATAAACTGCCTTCCAAAAATGAGATTCTAATTTATATTCACACTTACAGTTTGGGAGCATAGGAGTTGATGCAGTATACAGTGAGGAGTAAAATTGTTTGGGGTTCTGGTTCAAGATCGTGAAGTAGGAAGAACTAAACTCACCTTCTCCCATGGACACACTGAGTCTGCAGCTACATAAGAAACAATTTTCCCTTAAAAAAAAAAAAAGTTGGCTGAGTAAATACTACACATTGGGCAAATGAGAAGAAAACCACATTGAAGCAGGCTGGAGACAATGGGACACAATTTTGTCATAAACTCCACCCCAGCAGAGCAATCCACACCAGAAGAAAACTCAAAACCCAGAGATTCTCCCTGGTGACTGAAGGGTTCGAACCCCATATCAGGCACCTCAACTTTTAGGATGTGCACCTGAGAGATGAGCCTCCAAAACATCTAACTTTGAAAATAAACAGTGCTTGAGTTCTGAGAACCACAAAACTGTAGCCATCTGGGAGATGGCTCTTAAAGGGCCCATGCACTTAGGCTCACCCATCCCAGGGCCCAGCACTGAGGCAGCTTATTGCACCCAGACTAAAAGGGAACTGATTGCATTTGAAAAGAAGGGGTAGAGTAACTGACAGAGAATGAAAGTGTAGTCAAGGATGATTCCAAAAAAATAAATAAAGGATGATTCCAAAGTAGTAATTCATTCAAATAATGCTAAAGCTAGTGAACACTCTATCTTGGAAATATAATCACGTGAAGTCAAAACAACTTGCTCAAGCTTTCTAATGTCCTTAGGATTGGGAGTTGTTTAGGATAGCCTGAAGGCTGCTTAGGAGAAATCACTGGATTTACTTAAGCCACTGGAAATTAAGCCTGAAAGCCAAAGCCAGAGTTGATTTCATATTTACCATACATTTTATTTGATAATTTTGAATGGTTGACAAGAGAATTATTTTTTATATTAATAACCCAAGTATTTAACTAGATCCTATGGTGGTAAGGGAGATCATGAGCATACTAGTTGCTTATCAGAGAGGCTGAGATGGGAGTTCTATATATGACAAGCAATAGGAGTACAGAAGAAAACAAATTAAAACTTTTAAAATTGCATTTATGGATTTGTTTTGTGTTTGTGTTTGTGCTTCAAATGAATGATAAAGAAAAAAATAGAGTTTGATATTACCATAAATCTTATTTGGAACTTTATCTTTAAAAACCATCTTTCTCTTTTTTTTTTTTTTCCTTTTTGGTCCATAGTCAAGAGGAACGTGGAGTATTGGCTCATATGCTGCTGATTTTTAGATTTCCCTCTTCTGAGGATCCTGAAACCGTAAATAAAATTATTCAACATGTTCTACATAAAAAGCTGCAAGATGCTGTAGGACACCCCAAATTCCATCCTGAACTTGTTGAAATTAAAAGTAAGTTTATTTCCTATTATGTAGTTCAATTCTCTTACATAGAATAGCTCCATGTTAAGTTTGGTCTTGGGCACTGATTTTTTAAAACGTTTTTGGATGTCTTTCATTGTAGGGATCTTGCCACCAACAGAATATTTCTTTCGGACTAAATTGGTTCTAATGAAGTTTAAAATTTTTTAATACTACCTTAAACTTACACCACCCATGCAAGTCTGTCATTAACCCCTGAGCCTGTGTTCTTTTTCTATGTTGGGGCTTACACTTTAGCTATAGAATCCAATGATAAATGGAGAAAGTGGCTTTGTGCGTTTATTCCTCTTCTTTTTCTTGTTGCTTACTTTTTATGTTCTGAGTATGATGGATGGAAAGGTTCATGCCATCCACATATTTGCTTTCAAATGTCATTAGCTTCTTTACTTAGGCCCTTTACTGATGAAAAGTTTATAATTTAGTTTCTGGTATAAATTATTTTTGGTACATTTTACAACTAATTTGAAAAATCTGAGGTTTTTGTTTTAGCTTTTTTACTTAGGCCCTTTACTGATGAAAAGTTTATAATTTAGTTTCTGGTATAAATTATTTTTGGTATATTTTACAACTAATTTGAAAAATCTGAGGTTTTTGTTTTTGTCAGGGCAGGGGGACAAGATAGACAGTGATAGGTCCTCATTACTAGAAAGTACAAAAATAGGAGATCCTTAGGGAAAATAAAAGACTGGTTAAAGCTAAGTCATGTGCTATAGAACAATGCTAGTCTGTGGAAATACTGTGCCAGCCACATGTAGGATCTTAAACTTTCTAGTAGGCACATTAAAAAAGTAAGAGTAAACATGTGAAATGTATTTAAATAATTTATATATTTAACCCAATATATCCAAAGTAGTACTATTTCAACAAGTAGTACAATAACTGACTACTGGTTGAAATGCTAATGTAATTTACATTGTATTCACAATGTAATTTATATTGACAAATAGCCCATGTAAATATTACTCGTGAGATTTTTTTTTGTAATAAGTCTTTGAAATCTATTGTATATTTTATATTTACAGCGCATTTCAGTCACATCTCAAGAGCTCACTAGGCGCATGTGGCTAGTGAATAGAATATTGGATATGGCAGCACTAGAAACTACAGAATAGGGGACAAGTAGAAAGAATGAATACAAGTGCTGATATAAAAGCTGACAGATGTAACTAGAGGCCTAACCTGGTGGTCAGCCCCTCTACTTGCTTAGAAAAGGAGGCTCACTTGTCAGGGCCAGCTATGTAATTTGTCGGGCCCAGTGCAAAGTGAAAGTGTAGGACTCTTTGAAAAGCAATTAAACAATGCTGTTAAAGGTACTAAGATATAAGACTTTGCTTTCTTTCATGGTCTCTCTCGACTTATCATGGCATTTTTACTTGTTAATTAATGATTTCTAAGTGAAAAAAATCCAAACTTTAAATTACTAGCATGAGTTTTGCTGTTCACCTTTATATTGTGAAATGTCAATTTCAAATGTAAATATAAAAGCGTTTAACTTTTATTTGGAATCATGAAAATTATACAACTGTATTTCATAGCTCATCCATGCATGTATTTTGGTTCCATGCAATGGAAACACTACAGAAGTCTAGCTCAACATTTTTTATTTCCCTTCTTGATACAGGCACATTTTACCAATGCTCTCTACCTTCAGCTTATGTGAGGAAGAACCAAAATATCCTTATATGTCATTATTTTCAGCTGAAGCTGTTGGCTAATACAACAGGAGAAACAACAGGAGCAAGAAAGGATATGAGAGGGTCCCTTAGTCATTCATGTTTATTAGAATGCCATTGCCTTCTTTTGTGTTCTAAGCAAGTTCTGGTTCAAACAGAAAACAGCCTCCTGAGACTGTCACTGCCCTCTGCTTACACAGTGGTAGACATCACACACTTACACTCACTTTGAGTATGCTAAACATTGTGGGTCCACTGGAATTCTTAGTTCTTAGGATATTGTGCATGATATATACAAATGGGGTAGCAAGAATCCATGGGCACACCTATTGTGTATATCTCCTCTGCCCATGCCATCTCTATTATCCTGTCAAAATTCACTTCCAAACATGTTATGAGATAAAATTATTATGAATTTCAAGACAGTGAACATTAAACCAAGTGAGATGTCATGCTGAGAGCAGGACTCAGTGCAGATACACAAGTCACACACCCATGAAGTCAGCCCTGTTAGTAGTATTGTATAAAAAAAAAAAAGAAATTCAACTAAATAAATTTAAAGATCTAATTGTCTTTATTTAATGATTCACAAATTGTGCAGCATTCCGCCTTAGCAGATAGATAGGAGCTCTGAGGAGCTGTACAAAACGGAAGATTTTTATAGCCAGAAGGAGGTGAGACAAGGAAGCTTTCTAACAGAGTGGACTGTGTCATGAAATGGCAACTTCATTTGGGAGTAGGTGGGGTCTATCAGACAGATTACTTCACTGGTGCGACCAGGTAATTCCAGATTGACTGATTAAAGGTCACATTCCTGAGACATGCTGAAACTGCAATTAGGCTAGGTATTAGGTGGTTTGCTGATATAGGACTTACAACAAGTCACTCCATTTTGAGTCTCCTTACTTCTTTTTTTAACAGTATCAACATGCAAAGCCATTTAAAGCTTGTGTTTCCATATTTATTTTCTGTTTGGATGATCTGTCCATAGTGTAAGTGGGGTGTTAAAGTCCCCTACTATTATTGTGTTACTGTCAATTTCCCCTTTTATTGTTGTTAACATTTGCCTTATGTATTGAGGTGCCCCTATGTTGGATGCATAAATATTTATAACTGTTATATCTTCTTCTTGGATTGATCCCTTCATCATTATGTAGTGTCCTTCCTTATCTCTTGTAACAGTCTTTATTTTAAAGTCTATTTTATCTGATGTGAGTATTGTTACTCCAGCTTTCTTTTGATTTCCATTTGCATGGAATATCTTTTTTCATCCCCTCACTTTCAGTCTGTATGTGTCCCTAGGTCTGAAGTGGGTCTCTTGTAGACAGAATATATATGGGTCTTGTTAAATAATACAATAGACCAGATAGATTTAATTGACATTTATAGGACATTCCACCCGAAAGTGGCAGAATAGTCTTTCTTCTGAAGTGCGCATGGAACATTCTCCAGGATAGATCACATCTTGGGTCACAAATCAAGCAGTGGAAAATTTAAGAAAATTGAAATTGTATCAAGCACCTTTTCCAACCAAAATGCTATGAGATTAGAAATCAATTACTGGAAAAGAAACTGTAAAAAAACAAACACATAGAGGCTAAAAAATGTGTCACTAAATAATCAAGAGATCACTGAAGAAATCAAAGAGGAAATAAAAAAATACCTACAAACAAATGACAACGAAAACACAATGACCCAAACCTGTGGGATGTAGCAAGAGGAAAGTTTATAGCAATACAGTGCTATGTCAAGAAACAAGAAAAATCTCAAACAAACAATCTAATCTTACACCTAAAGCAACTAGAGAAAGAAAAACAAAGAAAACCCAAACAGTAGAAGGAAAGTAATCATAAAGATCAGAGCAGAAATAAATGAAATAGAAATGAATAAAACAATAGCAAAGATCAATAAAACTAAAAGTTGGTTCTTTGAGAAGATAAACAAAATTGATAAACCTTTAACCAGACTCATCAAGAAATAAAAGGAGAGGACTCAAATCAATAAAATTAGAAACGAAAAAGGAGAAATTACAACTGACACCACAGAAATACAAAGGATTATAAGAGAACACTACAAACAACTATATGCCAATAAAATGGACAACCTCAAAGAGGTGGACAAATTCTTAGAAAGGTACAATTTTCCAAGACTGAACCAGGAAGAATTAGAAAATATAAACGACCTATCACAAGTAATGAAATTGAAACTGTGATTAAAAATCTTCCAACAAACAAAAGTCCAGGACCAGATGCCTTTACAGTCAAATTCTATCAAACATTTAGAGAAGAGATAACACCATCCTTCTCAAACTCTTCCAAAAAGTTGTAGAGGGAGGAACACCCTCAAATTCATTCTATGAGGTCACCATCACCCTGATACCAAAACCAGACAAAGATACTACAAAAAAAGAAAATTACAGACCAATATCACTGATGAATATAGATGTAAAAATCCTCAACAAAATACTAGCAAACAGAATCCAACAACACATTAAAAGGATCATACACCATGATCAAGTGGGATTTAGCCCAGGGATGCAAGGATTCTTCATGATACACAAATCAATCAATGTGATACACCATATTAACAAATTGAAGAATAAAAACCATATAATCATCTCAATAGATGCAGAAACAGCTTTTGACAAAATTCAATGCACATTTATGATAAAAACTCTCCAGAATGGGCAAAGAAGAACCCTACCTCAACATAATAAAGGCCATATATGACAAAGCCACAGCAAATATTCTCAATGGTGAAAAACTGAAAGCATTTCCTCTAAGATCAGGAAGAAGACAAGGGTGTCCATTCTTGCCATTATTATTCAACATAGTCTTGGAAGTCCTAGCCATGGCAATCAGAGAAGAAAAAGAAATAAAAGGAATCCAAATCAGAAAAGAAGAAGTAAAACTGTCACTGTTTGCACGTCATGATACTATACATAGAAAATCCTAAAGATGCCACCAGAAAACTACTAGAACTAATTGATGAATTTGGTTAGGCTGCAGGACACAAAATTAATGCACAGAAATCTCTTGCATTCCTATACACGAACCACAAAAGATAATAAAGAAAAATTAAAGAAACAATCTCATTTACCATTGCAACAAAAAGAATAAAATACCTAGAAATAAACCTACCTAAGGAGGCAAAAGACCTGTCTGTACTCAGAAAACTATAAAACAATGATGAAAGAAATCAAAGATAACATAAACAGATGGAGAAATATACCATGTTCTTGGATTGGAAGAATCAATATTGTGAAAATACCTATACTACCCAAAGCAATCTACAGATTCAGTGCAATCCATATCAAATTACCAATGGCATTCTTCACAGAATTAGAAGAAAAAGTTTTACAATTTGTATGGAAGCACAAAAGACCCCAAAGCAATCTTGAGAAAGAAAAACTGAGCTGGAGGTATCAGGCTCCCTGACTTCAAACTATACTACAAAGCTATAGTAATCAAGACAGGATGGTACTGGCACAAAAACAGAAATATAGATCAATGGTACAGGATAGAAAGCCCAGAGATAGACCCATGCACATATAGTTATCTAATTTATGATGAAGGAAGCAAGAACATACAATGGAGAAAAGACAGCCTCTTCAATAAGTGGTGTTGGGAAAACTGGACAGCTACATGTAAAAGAATGAAATTAGAACACTCCTTAACACCATACACAAAAATAAACCCAAAATGGATTAAAGACCTAAATATAAGACTGGAGACTCTAAAACTCTTGGAGGCAAACATAGGAAAAACACTCTTTGACATAAACCACAGCAAGATCTTTTTTGAACCACCTCCTTGAGTAATGGAAATAAAAACAAAAATAAACAAATGGGACCTAATGAAACTTCAAAGCTTTTGCACAGCAAAGGAAACCATAAACAAGACAAAAAGACAACCCTCAGAATGGGAGAAAATATTTGCAAATGAAGCAACAGACAAAGGATTAATCTCCCAAATATACAAACAGCTCATGGAGCTCAAATCAAAAAAAACAAACAACCCAATCTAAAAATGGGCAGAAGACCTAAATAGACATTTCACCAAAGAAGACATACAGATAGCAGTGAGGCACATGAAAAGATGCTCAACATCACTAATTATTAGAGAAATGCAAATCAAAACTACAATGAGGTATCACCTCACACTGGTCACAATGGCCATAATCACAAAATATACAAACAATAAATGCTGGAGAGGGTGTGGAGAAAAGGGAGCCCTCTTGCACTGTTGATGGGAAGGTAAATTGTTACAGCCACTATGGAGAACAGTATGGAGGTTCCTTTAAAAACTAAAAATAGAGCTACCATATGACCCAGCAGTTCTAGTACTGGGCATATACCCTGAGAAAACCATAATGCAAAAAGACACATGTACCCCAATGTTCACTGCAGCACTATTTACAATAGGCAGGACATGGAAACAACCTAAATGTCCAATGACAGATGAATGGGTAAAGAAGGTGTGGTACATATGTACAATGGAATATTTCTCAGCCATAAAAAGGAATGAAATTGGGTCATTTGTAGAGATGTGGATGGACCTAGAGTCTTTCATACAGAGTGAAGTAAGCTAGAAAGATAAAAACAAGTACTGTATATTAATGTATATATGTGGAATCTAGAAAAATGGTACAGATGAACCTATATGCAGGGCAGGAATAGAAACATAGATGTACAGAACAGATATGTAGACACAGGGAAGGGGAGGGTGGGACAAACTGAGAGATTAGGATTGACATATGTACACTACCATGTGTAAAATAGCTAGTAGAAACATGCTATAAAGCACAGAAAGCTCAGTGCTCTGTGATGACCTAGATGGGTGGGATGTGGGGTGAGTGGGGTGTGAGGGAGGTCTAAGAGGGAGGGGATATATGTATACATATAGCTGATTCACATCACTGTACAGCAGAAACTAATACAACATTGTAAAGAAAATATACTTCAATTAAAAAAAATGCAAAGCCAGAATTTTCTCTAGGAAAAGCTTGAAATAAAGAACAGGTTATTGAAATAGGGAGACTAGTGGTGGTGTTTTATTTACTGAGAATAAATGGTCACTTCTTCCTCATTTTTGTCATTTTCCCCAAATATAGCCAGAACAGAGAAAGTCAGAAAGAAGCCTCTCAAGAATACAGATATTTTTTTTTTTGGTAAATCAATATTATTAAATACTAAAAGAAAAATTAACTTTAAAATTTTTTGCATTCAGAACTCCCATCTTATCAGGTTCTAAGAAAATAGGTTGGGCCATTGGAAATCTACTGAGTCAGGAAATTTGAGTTCTTAAAGTTTTATGTATCTGTCGGTTGGTTTAGTGTTTGGATAGGATTAGGGCCTGATTGTTGACAAGTCAACAAACTAAGGAGCCACTGGCTAGAGTTGAATGACAATTTGAGGGCAAACTGTCTTGCTAAAACTTCAGCAGAAAGAAGACCTGGAAAAGGATAACATTTGCTTTTAAATGGGAATAAGGACAAATTTATGGCCACTGGAATATGTTATACAGATGGAACTATGCCTATGAGTTTGGTAAAAAAAAAAAAAAATCTGAAATAATGGTCAATAAAAATACTATCGCATCTGGGGAATCAATACTCTGGTTTAGAATAGTATGTCCCACGCAAAAGGCTGAACTACCTGCATCTTATTTCCGGCTATAAAATTCAGATTCCTGGGTTTCAGCACAAAGCTACTGAGTCAGAATCACTGGGAAGAGGAACAGGAATTTACAGTATAAAGATGCTCTCTAGGTGACTTTTAGCCACACTAAAGTTTAAGAAACACTGTTCAAATCTCCCTTCTCCCCAAGACAATGAACGTATTCTATCTATGATAAACTAACTGTGTTGCTTTTTTTTTTTTTTTTTTTTTTTTTTGCTCTACGCGGGCCTCTCACCGCTGTGGCCTCTTCCGTTGCGGAGCACAGGCTCCAGACGCGCAGGCCCAGCGGCCATGGCTCACGGGCCCAGCCGCTCCACAGCATGTGGGATCCTCCCAGACCAGGGCACGAACCCATGTCCCCTGCATCGGCAGGCGGACTCTCAACCACTGCGCCACCAGGGAAGCCCTGTGTTGCTTTTTTTTAACAACATAGAGATACTATCCGATAATGGAATTGAGCAACCTTTAGTATTTGAAGTACTCAGAGGCATTATGAAATTCTGATGTGCAGACCCTGTTCTATTCACCATTTCTGTGTGTTTCAGAAATCAACGAGACAGAAACAGACAACTTTCTAAACAATTGTAAGTTTAATATATTTATTAAAATTGCATTACCTGAATGAAAAATTTAACTCTGGATTATTTAGGCTTACTTTGTTGGTATTATAGGGTCAGAACAAAGTTTGATCTGTGCACAGCTCATGGTATTTTATCTTATTTCTGAGGCACATTTTATTGCAAAAGGATAAAAACTGGGAGGACTTTGGAATGGGTGTATGGGGCTTGTGGCAGATGTGTAGTGGAAGATAGTACAGTTGTTAAAGAAAAGGCAAAAATACTTCTCAATGTTCTGATTGCAGATATCTACAATATACTCTCATGAACATTTTCTAAAGATTATACAAAAGTAATCTGTATGTTGCTATTTGTCAGCTAGAGGCAGAAATTTAGTGTTACTCTACACTAAATAAAATCTTGATGTTATTAATCCCTATTGTAAAAATTACAGACAATTACGGGGTTGGAGTATAGACTGATGAAATTATTGAAGGCCCAGATAATATCTTCACCCATATTTTAAAAAAATACTGACTCAAGGCTTAGTATTTCCTTTCCCCTATAGCAGAGTACCCTGCCATGATTTAGAGAATACATTTGATATTTAACAGAATTAGTACACAATACATTTATGTTAAAAGATGAAAGAAAGTGTGTTATTCACCAGCTCAGAATGTTGGTTAATTCACAAACTTAACATAAAAACCAAAGGATAATCCCATTACCTAAATGGCATATATTTTTGTCACCAATATTTAGTGGGAACTTGCTATGTGCTAGTGCTGTGCTAGTCAACAGGGATATAAAATGGATAAGATTTACTCCTTGCTTAAGGCAGCTCATACTCAAATGAGACTAGATATATGAGACTAATAAATAAACAGAGTTCTAAAATAATAGTTCTCAAACAGGGGCAATTTGGCCCCCAAGTGACTCTGTCCTATTGTGGCATTTTGGTTATCATGATTGTAGTGGGGGGATGCTACTGGTACTAGTGTATATAGGCCAGGGATCTTTTAAACATCCTATTATGCATGAGACGGCTGCCCACACAAGGAATTCTCCATCTAACAGTGTCAATAGTGCCAAGATTGAGACATCCTGTTATAAACAATATCCCTCATACTAATATTAGACATATATACATACAATAATATAAACTAATATATGTTAATCTATTATATAGAGAGATATATATACACAGAGTATTATTATTGTTATTATTATTTTGATGTAAGCATCAAGAAAGTCATAAGTAATCCAGTCTGGAGGCAAGGGAATTATTAGGGAAGGCATCCTAGAGAAGGTCATGACTGATTTAAATCTTACAAGATGAAAAGGAGTTAAATAAATGGAACACTACAGTTTAAGCAAAGGTAAGAGCAAGAGAAAATATTTGATACTGTTGGAGCACAAAGTATAAGAAATTTGAGACGCAGTAACACAATTTGATACTTAAAAAACAACTGCTAACTAACGCATCATCTCTTTTGCAGGCTGCGGGACACGAAGGAACAAAACTACAAGACAGAGTCTCAGGATTGTTGGTGGGACAGAGGTACAAGAGGGTGAATGGCCATGGCAAGCTAGTCTGCAATGGGATGGGATCCATCGCTGTGGAGCAACTTTGATTAATGACACATGGCTTGTGAGTGCTGCTCACTGCTTTAGAACGTAAGTCCTGAACCTTGAGAATGACTAAGGGTAAGCAAAGTGTACTGCGGCTTGGCAGGAAGGAAATACCTCATGAGAGATGAGTTTAATACAAATTAAAGATCATATACATATGAGAGTGGGAAATTCATAAACCTTAGTAAGAGGTTTTATAGTTTAGAAATGGAAATGGTACCAAAGTACATGTAGATAAATTATCCATTGACAACTACACAATAATTTATCAAAGGAAGCAGGAATTTGAGAGTCATCTATCAGAGATAGAGGCTAGGTGGATTGTAGGTTTGACCCTGATAGGGAAATTCCACGTTGTACGAAAAAATTAAATATGAAGAAATTTGGTAGTAACAAATTATACAACTGAATAGGTCGACTAGTTATATTTCAAGGAATTTCAATTCAATCTTCCAACCCAATGCAAAATGCCTACAGTATACAGGATAAGTAATGCTTTGTTAAATTATTGTATAACATTTTTGATTTTCAGAGAAATGTGTGGATAGGCAACATGGTGCACATAGAATACATTCACTTCTCTCATTCTGTACAGGATATGCTTTCCATATGTCCCCTGGAGTCAACTGATGCCCAGAAATGTCAAAAGGTCCTAGGATCTGGAGTGGGTGACTCAGCATGCTGAGTGGCGTGCATATCCTAAGAAACATGCCAAGGTGGAATTTCCACCTGATCTGACACCTGAGCCTTAGATTGGAAAGAGTTTGTATCTATGCATATAAACCATCATTTTAAAAAGAAAACTTACATTGATACTTTTACATTAAATTATTTAATATAAATAGTTATATTGGTAAAAATGGTAAAGTAGGATTTGTTCCTCATACTTTCTCCTCAGGTATAAGGACCCAGCCAGATGGACTGCTTCCTTTGGAGTAAAAATAGAGCCTCCAAAAATGAAACAAGGCCTCCGGAGGATAATTGTGCATGAAAAATACAAATATCCATCACATGACTATGATATTTCAGTTGCAGAGCTTTCTAGCCCTGTTTCCTACACAAATGCAGTACACAGAATTTGTCTCCCTGATGCATCCCGTGAATTCCACCCTGGTGATGAGATGTTTGTGACAGGATTTGGAGCACTGCAAAATGATGGTGCGCATCTGAGGAGAAAGTCAAATCATAGTAATTTAATTTGGTATTCTAAGGCATTTAAAAAATGGAATGCCATTATGCCAAAATATGTTTGTGGGTTGGTCATATGGACCGGGGCCAAGTCAGGCCCTACTTGTGAACTAAGTCATTTAGAAGACACATAAATTCCTTCAGGCCTTAGGTTACTATCAAATACATCACTACCACTATAGTAATTGTGCTTGGTAAGGTGTCTGAAAGAGTAAATATATCTGAAATTTTTACTAGGGTATTAACCACATAAGAGATTAGGGATCATTAATACATACACCCAGTTGTGAAGATCAGAGAATCATAAAGCCACCATTCTCCCCTGCTGAAATTATCTTCTAAGCTTAACAATGACAGAGAAATTACTTAAACAACTGGAGCTTCTTTCCTAGGCACCTAACTTCATTTAAAATAGTTAGAAAAGAATTCATTTCCCAAATTTTACTGTACCTGACAAAATATATATCCTAAGATTCTATGCCACCATCTTATCTAATAATTAATTATAAAAGACTTTCTTCAGGTTTATAGAATATATGTAGATTTATAAATATGAAGTCAATTTTTTTCCTTTAGGAAGTAGTCAAAATCACCTTCGGCAAGTACAGGTGAATCTCATAGACACTAAAATCTGTAATGAACACAAAGCTTACAATAATGCCATAACTCCTAGAATGTTATGTGCTGGATCCTTGAAAGGAAACAGAGATGCGTGCCAGGTAAGTGGTTTGCTACATAATTTTTTGTTCACCTTTTATTTTTAAATAATTACAGCTTTACAGGAAGTTGCAAAGATAGTACAGAGGGGTCTCATCTTCTATCATCACAGAGGTCTGTCTCCCTTTATAATAACATCTATTTCCCTCCCCCAACACTTTATCATCACTAACACCTGGCAATCACCAATCTGTTTGCCCTCTATAATTTTGTAATTTTGAGAGTGTAGCATCATACAGTAACCTTTTTTTAGAATTCCACTTTGATTTATTTATTAGTGTTTTTGACCAGACTCTCTCTTTGTAAGAAAATTGTGTGGTTCCTCTAAGTTAAACACACATAACTTATCACAGTCTACTGGCGTTGAGATTTTACTAGTTTGAGTGGGGTTTAGAATAGAAAATGTACGTCCCTTTAAGTCTCTTTAACCCTCCCTCATTTATAATATTAAATATTAATAAATACAAATATTAAATATTGCCTCTCTATATGCTGAGAGCCACATCAAACAGTGTTTCTGCTTCAAGTGCCAAATGTAACTTAGAAAACTCAAGAGGAGAAGGGAAGTCTATTTACTCATAATTTGTTCTTTCTTTCCCTCTGGTTTTCTAAGATTATTTTTATATCATTTCTTTCCTGTTTCAGAAACTTCCTTTAGCCATTCTTTTAGTGTAGATCTGCTAGTGACAAATTCCCTTAGATTTTCTTTGTTTGCAAAATTCTATATTTCCTATTCATTTCTAAATCATAATTTTGCCAGATATAGAATTTAGGATTGACAATTTTTTTCCCCCAGCACGTAAATCATGGCCTCTGTGATCTCTGATGAGGAATCTGCTGTTATTAGAATTGTTTTTCCCTAAAAGAAGAGGTGTCATTTCTCTTTTGCTGTGTTCAAGGTTTTTTCTTTGTCTTTAGTTTTCAGAAGTTTGATTACGTATCTTGTCATGGATTTCTCTGGGTTATACTGCTTAGGGCTTGCTCAGCTTTTTAATCTGCAGGTTTATGTCCTTTGACAAATTTGGGAAATTTTCAGCCATTATTTATTTGAAAACTTTTTCAGCCTTACTTTCTTTTTTGTCTCTTTCTGGAACTCTAGTAACAGGTACGTTAGCTCTTCCATTATGGTCTCAGAGATCTCTAAGCTTCTGTTCTTTTTCTTTCCACTCCTCTTTCTCTCTGTTCAAATTGAGTAATTTCTATCATTCTGTCTTCAAGTTCATTGATTTTTTTCTTCCATCATCCCCATTCTTCTGTTAAGTACTTCTAGTGAGGTTTTTTTTTTTTTTTGTAGATTATAGTATTTTTCAGTTCTGAGATTTCCATTTGATCCTTTATGTATGCTATTTCTTTACTGAAACTTCTAAATTTTTTCATTTATTTCAAGCAGGTGGTAGTTGCTCGTTAAGATATTTTTGTGATGGCTGCTTTAAAATCTTTGTCAGATAACTCTAACATCTGTGTCATCTCTGTGTCAGTGTCTATTGATTGCCTTTTCTCACTCAAGTCAAAATATTCCTGGTTCTTGGTATTGAGTGATTTTCAGATATATCCTGGACATTTTGGGTATTATGTTATGAGTCTCTGTATCTTCTGTTTTAACAGGGTTCCTCTGACATGACACCAAAGGGGGTAGGGAAGTGCTATCTTAGTCCCACTCATTGTCCTCTGACACCAGGGTGGTGAATAGTGCTTTGTTACTGCTGGATGGAGGTGGAATTTCAGGCTCTTCACTAGGCGTGGGTTTTTTTGGTTGTTTTTTTTTTTTTTTTTTTTTAAAGGTTAGGGAAACTTATTAAATATAGTTTTCTTTAAATATTTTCTTTTTCCCATCCTCACCAACTTGTTGGATGAATAGAAAACCCCCCACCCCTTCCATTGAGGGGATTCCACATGTAAAGCCTGAGATAGTGAGGATGAAGTATCAATATAAAAATACCACTCTGGATGGGGGCATCTTGTTACTGCTCCCCTTGTGGTCTCCACTGACCTCATGGGGTAGTGGCCTCATCACTGCTTGGCTCTCCACTAGGCCTCTTCTGACATAACCCTACTGGGAGAGAAAGTTATGCCTCCTTACCATTGGGCAGTAGTCCATGCTCCCCAGCTGGTCACCACAGAGGAGGTAGAGGAGGGCTTCATCATCACCTGGCAGGGATGAAAGAGTGGCTCCCCACTCAGACTTCTCTGACATAAGTCTGATGGGGGATTGGGCCTCATTAGATCCTGGTAAGGCTGGAAGTCTAGGCTCCCCAATTGGCCTTTGCTTATGGGGGTTGGAATGGGGCCACAGTTTTTTCTGTTATAGGCTGGAGTGTGTACTCATCACCCAGCTTCAACATTATCAACTCATGGTCGATCTTAGTTCATTCCTATATATTTTAACCCCCCAACCTTCTTCTCCCCATCCTAAACTCTAGATCTATTTTGAAGTAAATCACAGATGTATATGATTTCACTTGAAAATATGTCACCTATTCTACAATGCCACTTTGATAATAGTATTAGATGTGAATGTCTCATAAATTTGGGGAATTAAAGAGGAGAAACCAAGTTTAGCCTTGTGATTATAATATCCTGCTTTTCTATTTCAGGGGGGACCTGGCACTCATTTTCCCCCGTCTTTTATGTCTACTCTCCACAATTTTTGCCACTTTACTGCCTCCATGTATTTTTTTTTTTTTTTTTTGCGGTACGCGGCCTCTCACTGTTGTGGCCTCTCCCATTGCGGAGCACAGGCCCGGACGCGCAGGCTCAGCGGCCATGGCTCACAGGCCTAGCTGTTCTGTGGCATGTGGGATCTTCCCGGACCGGGGCACGAACCTGTGTCCCCTGCATTGGCAGGCGGACTCTCAACCACTGCGCCACCAGGGAAGCCCCTTCCTTGTATTTTAGTATCTCAAAAATCATTAATAACTTTACATGCAAAAACCTTTACTTGGGTGTCCTACTCCTTCCCATCTCAGTGGCATGTGGCTACCTCCTCTTAAAATATGATCTTTCTTTGGGTTCTATGATCCTGAAATATGGTGATTTTCCCCTCCCTCCTTCTCTAACAACTCATTCCTGGTTCCTTATTTTGGTTTCTCTTTCTCTTCCTCTCTCCCTCCCTCTAAGCCTGGCTGTTCCTCAACACTCATTTTTTTTCCTCTCTATATACTCACTCAAAGAAATTATCTTTTCTTTAAGTCAGCTGTCACTTTAATGACTTCCAAATCTACATCTTCAAAATTAACCTCTTGCTCAAATTCAGTCTCACATTTTCATGTACTCCAAAACCGTTTCCATTTATATGTTTTAAGTTGTTAGTATAAGACTAAAATTTATGTAATTGCCATCTTAAACTCAACAGGCATCACGAAATGTTACCTGTTTTTTCATTTCAAGTTTCTCATTTATGTGGTTGGCTTTCATTATTCTTGGAATCTTCTTTTACTCTTAAATCTCCTTCACATGTAATCAATTAAGTCATGAAATATTTTTCCTCTTTACTATTCCTTCCAAATTTATCTCTTTGTCTTTATTCTTTCTTTAAAGACCCTACTCTATTCCTTCATTACTTCATATCTTGATCACTAACATTGGTTTCTAGTTTGGCTTCTTCTAGTTTTAAAAGTTTCTGTTGTGATATATATATATATATTCTTTTTTAAAAATTTTTTTATTGGAGTATAGTTGATTTACAATGTTGTGTTAGTTTCTGCTGTACAGCATAGTGAATCAGTTATATCAGTTATACATACACATATTCTTTTATTTTTTCTTTGGCTGTGTTGGGTCTTCCTTGTGGCAAGCTGGCTTTCTCTAGTTGCAGCGAGCAGGGGCTACTCTTCGTTGTGGTTCACGAGCTTCTCATTGTGGTGGCTTCTCTTGTTGCAGAGCTCGGGCTCTAGGCGTGCAGGCTCAGTAGTTGTGGCTCGCGGGTCCTAGAGCTCAGTAGTTGTGGTGCATGGGCTTAGTTGCTCTGCCGCGTATGGGACTTTCCCAGGCCAAGGATGGAACCTGTGTCCCCTGCATTGCCAGGCAGATTCTTAACCTCTGTGCCACCAGGGAAGTCCCATACACATATTCTTGAATAAACTTCCTGTTATGTTTCTCACTAAACCACTCACTAAAAATAACTGAATTTATGGTAAAAATAGCGTTAGATACAGACCAACAGACCCCTCAAAGGCTATGCAACTTTGTAACCAGATAATTAACATCAACAACAACAAAAATAATTGTACCTTGAAAAATAACTTAGACAATGTAGGTAGACAGAATGCCCAGGGTGGCTGGTGGCTGACTTAAGGGAAGTTAAAAATGCACAGAAACAATAGAGTAGAAATAACTGACTTGCTGAGGCTGAGACAATGCACATGGGAGTATAGCTCTGGGCAGAGGAGGAACTCCGACCTGCCAGGACCCAAGAATTAAGCAAGCCTGGGCTGTGCCACTCTGGGCAGGGAGAGGGCTTCCTCGGCACAGACACTCTTAACATTTTCTTAAAATAGAGCCTCAAAGGCTTCCGCCTGTGCAATAGCTGAGCTGAGGCCTTTTCTTCTGAAGATTGCAATTCTACTCCCATTATTCTGGCTCCACTGCCTAAGACAAAAACACATATAAGCCATGAAAACTTCCAACTTATCCTGATATAACTCCCCTATTCACCAATCGCATGTGAGCTAACTAATGTTAACAGAACCCACTATATCTTTCTCTATTTGATACTTGCTGGCATTAACTTAGTTTTCAGCTTGTAATGCTGTTAGACTCACTGCTTTCTTTTTTTCCTTAATTACCTTATTCTCAGACTCATTCACTCCTGTCTCTTAAACAAATTTAAGCTTTGTTGTCTCTGGCATCTTCTATTTCTTTTTCCTAATCTCCTATGTCTTCACATATGCCTGGGTTTCAATTATCAAAATGATTTGTTATCAAATAGCTTCATATAATACATTTAATTTCTATAAGCAGATTGTACACTGCTTGAGAGGAGGGCTCATGTGTTTATACTCTTTTTACATCTCCTACCACATATGAGAGTATAAGTAAATACTTATTGGTTAATTGATTTAAAAATTACAAACACATTATTTCTAATTGAGTTATTATTACTATTAGTTAAAATTTTTATGTGGACAAAAGAAAATTCACAAGGAAGTTAGTATAATGTAAGGGGAAAGAAAGCATAGGCTTCTGAGTTAGATCACTCTGGATATTGAGTAGCATGTGATATCAGGAAAATTGCTTAACTTCTGTTGGCTTCAGTTTCTTCACTGCTAAAATGGAGAAAATGAAACCTAACTCCATGTTTTGTTGCCAGAATTACATGGGTTAATGAAATAATATATTAATTAATAGTTTCATATAGTGCCGAACACTTAATTGGTGGTAACTAGAGACCCCAGGATTTTTCGGGAAGATCAGTCAGCACCTTGTTTTTATGACCTGTATAAAAAAACAGCCCACTGGCTGTTTTTCACAAAGCACAAACAATTGGAATTTGTGGTTATATATAATATTTACTAAGTTCTGTTTTGTGCCAGGCTCTATGCTGAGCACATTGCATATACTGTCTTGCATAATCTTCAAAATTATCATTGAAGGTAGGTATTATTAGGAGCATTACAAATAAGCAAATTAAAGGTCTTAGCCAGCTTCGAAGGGCCAGACTTGAGATTTAAACTCAGGTGTCTGACCCTAATGTCTGTATTCTTTATCAGTAATAAATTCTTCACCCTTCTTTTGGGAGCTGTGTCAAACTGATAAAGAGTATGGGCAGTTATTTTGTCAGATGTATCAGACTAGTACTGTCCTGCCAAGAGGTGGAGTCTTTAATCTCTGTGTACTGAACCCTGAGTCTAAGCTGTTCTCCAGGTAGGGGAGTGCCTCCTTTATGTGAATTACTGGCATAGATAAAAAGCATTGCTTCTTATTTGAGCACACTGAAGATTTTTGAAAACCGCCCCTTTCATTAAACTCATGTTAGAAAAACAGCACATTTCTCTGTGAAAAACTGAAATACTAATTACCAATCTCTCCCTTCTGCTTTAGGGTGACTCCGGAGGACCACTGGTTAGTCCAGATGCTAGAGATATCTGGTACCTCGCTGGAATAGTGAGCTGGGGAGACGACTGTGGGCATCCCAATAAACCCGGTGTTTATGCTAGAGTGACTGCCTTCCGGGACTGGATCGCTTCCAAAACTGGTGTCTGAGAGAGAACAACCTAGAAGAATGGAACACATTTTTGTGTAGAGGCCGTTCTTAGAGATATAGAATTGCAGAAGTCATGCAGATCACCTGGATGTGACTGATCGAACTAAACTATCTGCTATTTCCTTCCTAGCTCTGCTTCACTTAGCATCCTGCTTCTGCCAGATGGATTCTGTCCCAACTTGCAGTCACTTGTTTTCTATCATCAAATTTTGGCTTGTTGACATAAATTTCTCATGCATACATACAATCTGAAGCGATCCCCTCCTTCATTTCCCCAGTTTCTCTCATCTCGGTAAATTTCCACTTTCAAGGTGCAGGACAAAGAGTAAA
Organism: Orcinus orca; assembly: GCF_937001465.1. Classification (NCBI taxonomy): domain Eukaryota; kingdom Metazoa; phylum Chordata; class Mammalia; order Artiodactyla; family Delphinidae; genus Orcinus; species Orcinus orca. The sequence continues at coordinate 68,713,572 of NC_064562.1, forward strand.
AGGAAGTATGAAAAGGAAAGAGCTACATTTTTATGTACAGGAAAGTATTAGGTGTTTTTTTTCTTAATGAAATGAGGAAAGTGATCTTAATCATTATGAAAGCTCAAGCACACAGACAGCGGAATACCAAACACTTCATGACGGCAAAAGAATGGGAACTAAAGTTAAGGAAACAAAGAGAAACCGAAATACAACTTTATTTTCATTTCCAGCAAACAAGAGATAAGTGTGGGGAAGATTCTGTTTTCTTGTGGCCTATAATAATTATACAAACTATATAATGTACTTATTCTAAGTTAAAGCAAATAATATTTATTTAACATTGCACTACTGAGAATGTCAATATATAATAATAAAAAATAAATATCATCAATTTGCTTGATATTATAATATAATAATTCAAGAGGAAGGGGAAGATGGGGAAAATGTCACCAATCAATTTATTGCAAATTCTTTTAAAGTCTGAGGCTAGAATGAAAATTCACTTAAGAACAACCAGCATACCTTATGTGGTAAGATTTTTGTATGGTTGGATAGGAGGAAATAAAAACAGAATCAGTACAAACTACTGAATGAAATGGAATTATCACCAAGTGCTTGTGTATTTGTATTTAAAGCTTTTCCAAACTGCAAGGCCTTGCAGGGGAATAAGGTCCAGGTGTTAGTGTGTAGCTGTAGTTGTGCAAATGAAGCTAGAGGTCAGACCTCTATTTTGAAATGACTGCAGATTCCCCTTCTTACCACTCCCTCCCCCTCCTCCACATTTCCAGTCAGTGCTTGGACCATGGCCTCTTAGACTCTTCTGGGCTCAGGGGGAAGACATCATCGCGAAAGCTGCCTCCTGCTACCTCTAGCATGACACTGAATTTCTCACTGCCTAGATATAAAGTTGATGAGAAAAAGCCTAATATCAACCACCTTCATAATTTCAGCTCTGGTAAATTATTACTGAGTTGTTAGATACACAACATTCAAGTGATCTAGGCACTGTGAAGTTAGGATCAGTGCCATGGCGTACAGGCCTGTTGGTGGTGAGATTTCACGGAATCTTTCCATTACCCTTTCCTCATTGTGTATAGCTACTCGTGTGAGTTCTGTATTGTACCGTAACCACTTTGAAAGAAATATTAGTAGAAAAAGATTGATTTTTATCAACCTAAATAATGCTGGTATATGAACTGATAAAATTTAGGGACTTGGCTAAAATAAGGTAGGAAATCTGATATGAACTGACAGCATTAAATATTTTGCAAAAACATATTTCATTTAATGAACTCTTTTGAAAAAAACTGAGGAAAATGTTGAATTTTAAACAAAGACTTAAGTACATTTCAAACTTAATTTCTCTCAGTGTTCTGTTAAAAATTGGTTCCCCTTGTTTGAGTATGTTTTGCAGTTGGGCCTCTAGGTAGCACACAGGTAGATCCAGGGAAGCAAGCCCTTGGGATGTTCAAGTAATAATGAAAACTGTAGTAAAACCGAAAGAATACAATTCATCTTTGCGAAGGCATTTAAAGATGAATCCATATAAATTGACACCATGAGTAGTATATTCCAGATTTCTGGACGTGACTTTCCAAATTAAAATAAATTTTATAATGTGATAATGAGGAATTTCTTTGGCAAACAAACTTGAAGAGATTTAAATTAAGGAGAAATTTTAGAAGTTTAATTTCACAATGGCATCATATTTCTCAGAGAAATATTTCTGATATTTTTTTTTACAAAAGATTTGAGAAATAGAGGTTAGGCCACAGTGAAAATATGAGCAATAGTTCAAATTGTATGTGCACAGAGAAACAGATAATACTGTATCATATTTTTAAAATAACTTTCTTTGAAAGATAACTTATAAAGGGTTTCAGCATTCCTGGACATGTCTGTTTTAACCATCTCATTGGAAAAAGTTAAGAAGTCATGACTGAAATAATACTTATTAACTGTGCAAGAGGGCAGGCCATTTCTCAGCGACATCTTTTATCTCTCTTCCCACAGTACCTAATAAAGTGCTCTGTATATAATAGTCTTTCAATAAGTGTTGTTGAACTGACCTTTTATTTTTGTATTATGCAGAAAATATAGCTTTGTTATTATTTACACATTGATTTAACACATTTTTGACCGGAGACATATTACGGCCACAGGCGTTAGTTTCTGCAAAAATCCCCCGGTTAATAATGTGTTAAGAAGTAATCCCAGATTTTACATTGTGTGACTTAATCCAGTTATTTATACACACTAAGCCTCAGTATACTCACTTATAAAACAGGGATAATAATATTTACCTCAAACACCATTGTAGAGATCAAAATGAGATATTTTGAAGTGCTTAGCAAAGTTCTTGGAACATAGTAGGTGCTCAAGAAACAGTGTTATTATAACTGTTGCTGTAACTACAGTCTTATTTTATACAATTGCTACTTGATCACAATAGCTTGAATAAGTATTTTCAAAATGAAGAGATGAGCAGGTCAACAGAATGCACTGACTTCTTGTTTAATTTTAATTCTACAAAAGAAGTTTTATTAGGATCATTCCAAAAGAGATTGTCAAGTTGTTCTCTGTTATTCTAATTTTTCATTTCAACTTTTAAAAATGATAAACCTTATTAACCATAGAGTTACTGGATTACATGAAGATCTACAGTCTAATTCAAACGATGCCTCCTCCATGAAGCCTTCCTTGACTCCCTCAAGTGGAGATAACATTCTTGTTTCTGAAATTTCTTACCACTTAAAAATAACATTTTTATTTTCAGATAATCATAGACTCACTCAGAGTTGTAAAATGTAATACAGAGAGATCCCGTGTATCCTTTATCCAGTTTCTGGCAAAGGTAACATCTTGCTTAGCTATAGTACAATATCACAACCAGGAAGTTGACATTGAGACAATCTATTAACCTTTTGACATTTTATGTTTTTAAAACATGCAGTTATTTGCATGTGTGTGTGTATTTAGTTCCATGTTGTTTTTTATCTCATGTATGGATTTGTGGGCCACCACCACAGTCAAAATGCAGAATAGTTTGATCACAAGGACCCCTCACGCTACCCATGGCCATCTGGCTCCATCCCTACCCCTGTTCCCAGTCTTTAACCCCTGGCAAACATTAATCTGTTCTCCATCTGTATAATTTTGTCATTTCAAGAATGGTATATAAATGGAATCATACGATATGTAAACTTTGGAGGTTGGCTTCTTCACTCAGCATAATTCCCTTGAGGTCAATCCAAGTTGTGCGTGCCACACACACACAATAATTCATTCTTATTTTATTGCTGTGTAGTATTCCACAGTATGGAAGCACTGCAGTTTGTTTAACCATTCATACATTGAAGGGCATTCAAGTTGTTTATAGTTTTTGGCTACTATGAATAAAGTTACTATAACATTTGTATGTGGGTGTGTAGGTTTTTGTGTGAACCTAAGTTTTCATTGTATCTTCCCATTTTTTTCTCAATCTTATATAAAGTACTATGCAAACACACATCAATTGTCAACCCTAACCTCCTTTGGTGTACAAATTTTACATTTACCACTGTTCCTGGTGCATCATCCTATGTACTTACACACTTAGAAACTTTGCAGGACCAATTATATGTTCAAATACAATAAGACTATATCTTAATAATAGTGTTATTATCTTAATATCTTTTCATGTAAAAATAGGGAATTTAATAATTAAATTCTGTGACGTTCAAGAAATTCACAAAACATTTTCAAAGAAACAACTTTCAGCAGAAAGCCAGTGCAGCAATAATGTTTTTTAACTCTAGAATATTTCTCTTGTTAGTTCTAGCACTCTGGTGGTGTAAATTAACAAACATTACTGATGTTCAGGTTTCTTCCTGCAAAATGAAGCCGCCATACCATGGATTGGGTGACTAATAAACAACAGAAATGTGTTTCTTGCAGTTCTGGAGGTTGAGAAGCCCAAGATCAAGGTGCCAGTTATAAGACAAATAAGTACTAGAGATTTAATGTACAATATTATTAATATAATTAACACTAAAAAGGAATTTTATATTTAAAAATAAATATGAGGACAGTATTAAATAAATTGCACTCAGGGTGCCATTAAAAATGGATTTTTTAAAAATCTAAACAGACATTACTCCAAAGAAGACATACAGATGGCCAAGAGGCACATGAAAAGATGCTCAACATCGCTAATTATTAGAGAAATGCAAATCAAAACTACAATGAGATACCACTTCACACCAGTCAGAATGGCCATCATCAAAAAGTCTACAAACAATAAATGCTGGAGAGGGTGTGGAGAAAAGGGAACCCTCTTACACTGTTGTGGGAATGTAAATTAGTAGAGCTACTATGGAGAACAGTAGGGAGGTTACTTAAAAAACTAAAAATAGAGCTACCATATGATCTAACAATCCCACTCCTGGGCATATATCCAGAGAAAACTATGGTTCAAAAGGATACATGCACCCCAATATTCATTGCAGTGCTGTTTACAATAGCCAAAACATGGAAGCAACCTAAATGTCCATTGACAGATGAATGGATAAAGAAGATGTGGGACATATACACAATGGAATATTACTAACCCATTAAAAATAATGAAATAATGTCATTTGCAGCAGTATGGATGGACCTGGAGATTATCATACTAAGTGAAGTAAGTCAGACAGAGAAAGACAAATATTATATGGTATTGCTTGTATGTGGAATAAAAAAATGATACAAATGAACTTATTTACAAAACAGAAGCAAACTCACAGACTTAGAAAAAACAAACATGGTTACTAAAATGGAAAGGTGGGGAGGAGGGATAAATTGGGAGTTTGGGATTGTGTGAATACACACTACTATATTTAAGATAGTTAACAATCAAGAGCCTGCTCTATGGCACAGGGAACTCAGTATTCTGTAATAACCTAAATGGGAAAAGAATTTGAAAAAGAATAGATATATGTATAACTGAATCACTTTGCTGTATGCCTGAAACTAACACAACATTGTAAATCAACTGTAGTCCAATATAAAATAAAATTTTTTTTAAATGTACTTTTTTAGGTCCGCTCTGCAGCAGGCCCAGTGAGGCCCCCCGGAATTCGGGGCAGCCGGGAACTCGGCCTCCGCCCTCGCGGCCCTCTCGCCGGGGAGACCCAGGATGGCAACGTCGAGCCCTACCCTGGAAGTGCTCACAGCCCGGCGCCTGGACTGGGGACTTGCTGCATTTTGGCGTAAATTGCAATTGATTAGGGATCGTTTCTCAGACTCAAGTTAGAAGTGAGAGTTCAGATAAGTGAGGCCGCCACTGCTGCTTTGAACACCTCAGAAGGGGAGAATGCATTTATCAGGAGTGAAAAAGAACAGCTTGCTAGGAGTCAAAGAAAAGAATAAAAAGTCCAACACTAGGGCTCCTTCTCCTACCAAATGCAAAGACCGCTCTGATAAGCAGTCCAAGGATCGCTCTAAAGATAAGGGGGCCACCAAGGAGTCGAGCGAGAAGGATCGTGGCAGGGATAAAACTCGAAAGAGGCGCAGCACTTCCAGTGGTAGCAGCAGCACCAGGTTTCGGTCCAGCTCGACTTCCAGCTCGGGCTCCAGCACCAGCACAGGCTCCAGCAGCGGCTCCAGCTCATCTTCAGCATCGAGCCGCTCAGGAAGTTCCAGCTCATCCCGCAGCTCCAGCTCCGGCAGCTCCCCTGGCTCTCCGAGTCCTTCTCGGCGCAGGCAGGACAAGAGGCGGCGTTCCCGCTCCAAATCCAAACCACCCAAAAGAGATGAAAAGGAAAGGAAAAGGCAGAGCCCTTTGCCTAAACCTACCAAAGTGCACATTGGAAGGCTCACCAGGAATGTGACCAAGGATCACATCATGGAGATATTCTCCACCTATGGGAAAATTAAAATGATTGACGTGCCTGTAGAAAGGATGCACCCGCATCTGTCTAAAGGCTACGCATATGTGTAGTTTGAGAATCCAGATGAGGCAGAGAAGGCGCTGAAGCACATGGACATGGACGGAGGACACATCGATGGCCAGGAGATCACTACCACGGCTGTGCTGGCCCCCTGGCCTCGGCCAACCCCCTCCCCCAGCCCCCCGGCGATTCAACCCTCCCAGGAGAATGCTGCCACCGCCTCCCATGTGGCGCAGGTCACCCCCACGGATGAGGAGAAGGTCGCGTTCCCCTCGGCGCAGGTCCCCTGGCCGCCGCAGTCACAGGAGCCGCTCCAGCTTCAACTCCTCCCGATACGCAGGGCCACCGAAGCTCTGCCCTGTGACTTGTATCGCATCCAACTCACTTCTGTCATTTTTTTAGCCGAAGGAAGATCGGTAGGAAAGAAATTCCTCACTCAGGGGCAGGCTTCGAAGGTGAAGGCAGTAATTGCCCTGGCGGCAGAGTTCCGGCTGCAGGAGTGTTGTTCGTTTGGGGTCGTGCTTATAAAGATGCCCTCCAGTTTTCTGGCTAGAAATCTTCAACATTTCTAGTTCCTGAGAGTCAGTTTAGTGGCAAAGCCAGCAGGGATGAGCCGGGGGCTCCAGGAGGTGGTACAGCCCCAGACTGGGAGCATGTTTTCCCGTTCCACAGGTGACCTGGGGCCGATCTGGTGGCCTGCTCGTGCCCTAACCTGTTGACCTGCAGGGTCCCACAGGAAAGGGTGTGCTTTTATGCAACTGCCGTTCCTGTGAGCCTGGCTCTGCTCTCCTGCTTGAGTCCTCTTCTGACCTCTAGGGCCAAATACCCAAAATGGTTCTTTCCATGTGTACTCATGTGTGCGCACACACACACACACACACACACACACACACATACACACACACACACACGTCTCCTTTCTCTCTGAAACTGGTAAGCTGAGAGCCATCTCTGTCGGGTCATCACAGAAGCCCCCCGTTGTGTTGGTATTCATGGTGGTCGTGCAGGTTACCTTGGCAACGTGTACATTGTTTTTTGGCTTTTATTGTACAGTCAGTACTATATATGTAGGTAGAACTCTAAATGGTGCTACTAATCTGCAAATCAGAATTTCAGCCAGGAAAGAAGACTTACTGGTCCAGGTGGAATAATTCTGAGGGGAAAATTAGAATATCTATACTTAAAAACTATGATAAAAGAATTCAATTGCTCTTTGTGATTGCATTCTTAAAAATACTCAGGTGAAGTAGTATAAAATATTAGTATTTTCAGGACACTAAAAATATTTTGCAAACCATAAGAAAATATGTAGTATCTACAACTTCAGTAGTTCTTTCCCCAGTAATTTGGAAAGTATTTGCTAAGGATAAATTTGTAATGTTTAATTATACGAACAAAATCACATTTATCACATAAATATATTTATAGTTATAAAGATTTTACAATAGCCAGGACATGGAAACAACCTAAATGTCCAATGACAGATGAATGGATAAAGAAGATGTGGTACATATATACAATGAAATATTACTCAGCCATAAAATGGAATGAAATTGGGTCATTTGTAGGGATGTGGATGGATCTAGAGTCTGTCATACAGAGTGAAGTAAGCCAGAAAGAGAAAAACAAGTATAGTATATTAACGCATATATGTGGAATCTAGAAAAATGGTACAGATGAACCTATTTGCAGGGCAGGAATAGAGATGTAGACATAGAGAATGGACATGTGGACACAGTGGGGTAAGGGGAGGGTGGCGCGAATTGGGAGATTAGGATTGACATATATACACTACCATGTGTAAAATAGTTACCTAGTGGGAACATGCTATAAAGCACAGGAGGCTCAGCTCGGTGCTCTGTGACAACCTAGGTGGGTGGGATGGGGGCACCAAGGAGGTCCAAGAGGGAGGGGATATAGGTATACATACAGCTGATTCACTTCACTGTACAGCAGAAACTAACACAACATTGTAAAGCAATTATACTCCAACTAAAAAAAAAAATTTGAGAGTAGGGGTTTTAAATACCAGCAGTATATTTAAAATTTTACACATTTAGCTATGTAAATAATAGGTACTCATTTTCTTCTTATGAAAACTCCATCTGAAAATGGAGTGCACTGAAATGTGTAACTCTTGACAAGTTTTCTTGGAAAAGGTCATTTAGTTATTATAATAACAATATTCACATATGTTTCAGGTATATTAAATTTCTTATCACATCTAACCTCTTTAGATTGCAGATGCATTCTTTTCTGCATCTTTCATATCTACCTTCACAGCACCTTGCAAGGTGCTCAGCAGTGTAGTAAGTTTTCAGTGCATATTGTTGACAGGCTCTTTATTTTGCTTTCATCAGAAATAATTTCCTTTTGAATAGCTTACATATTAATTTTTCAGAAATTTTGCTGTGAAGTATAACACAGAAAAGAACACAGGAGACAAAGGTACAGATCAATACATTGTCACAGAGTGAATAGCCATGTAATTACCACCTAGTCAAGAAATAGTACACTGTCAGCATCCCAGAAAACAGTAACCTAGACTTCTAACTCTATACTCTACATCTAATTGTGTTTGAATATTACAGAAATGAAATCATAAGGTATATATTATTTTGTAACTTTTCATTTGTGAGAATTATCTATGTTTCTGCACGCATCTGAAGTTCTTTTACTTAAAATGCTGTGGAATGTTTTATTATGTAAAAATACCACAAGGTATGGTATTTTGTGGTAATACTTTTTTTTCATTGTGTGAAAACTTTGCTGTCTTCACAATCATTAAGACTATTTCCTAAATTATCTTCTAAAACTTTATTATTTTTCCTTTTACATTAAGATCTATGATCCTCCTATAGTAGAATGCCATGAAGGGACCAAGTGTCATTATTGTTTTTCATAGAGATATCCAATTCAGTCATTGGGCATATACTTTCATTTAGCAAATTGCCTTTCAGGAACCCAAATCAAAGCATGTTGGGTTTATCAACCACCCTTACCCAGTGTGGGCCCTGGATTCCAATTTTTTATGCTGTTGCCCTGATACTGTCAGATGCCTTACTCAGCTTTAGCATACTTTTCAGAAATAGCACCTCCAAATGGCAGGCTAACCCAACTTCTTTGAGTTTATCTTCGCCGAGATCTTGGCCCTGAAATTTTTATCTTGTTATCTCTATGACCTCGTCAACAGAATTTCTAACTATTTATTTTACCCATCTTTCCTACTATAATTATCGGAAGTGTTGGACTGAATTCCTTAGTCCATCATTACAGGAAATGCCAGACCCACGTACCTTTTTTTAAAGTGTTTATTGAATTTGTTTGCTTCTCTTTTGTGTTTTGTTTTTTTGGCCCCGAGGCATGTGGGATCTTAGCTCCCCGACCAGGTCTCGAACCCGCACTCCCTGCATTGGAAGGCGAAGTCTTAACTACTGGACCGTCAGGGAAGTCCCAGACCCATGTATTTTAAAAAAAATTTTATTGGAGTATAGTTGATTTACAATGTTGTGTTAGTTTCAGGTGTACAGCAAAGTGAATCAGTTATACATATATCCACTCTTTCTTAGATTATTTTCCCACATAGGTCATTACAGAGTATTGAGTAGAGTTCCCTGTGCTGTACACTAGGTCCTTATTAGTTATTTATTTTATATATAGTAGTATGTACATGTTAGTCTCAATCTCCCAATTTATTCCTCATCCCCCTTCACCCATAGTAACCATAAATTTGGTTTCTACTTCCATTTCTGTTTTGTAAATAAGTTCATTTGTTCCATTTTTTTTAAGATTCCACATATAAGTGATACCATATGATATTTCTTTCTCTGTCTGATTTACTTCACTCAGTATGACAATCTCTAGTTTCATCCATGTTGCAGCAAACGGCATTATTTTGTTTTTTTATGGCTGAGTAATATTCCATTATATCTATGTACCACATCTTCTTTATCTATTCCTCTGTCAATGGACATTTAGGTTGCTTCCATGTCAGTCCCATATATTTTTAAAAAATTAATCTTGATTTCACTACTCACTATCTGGGTGATCTTTGACAAGTAACAAACTCCTTGAAGTTCAATTTCCTCATTTGTAAAATGGGAGTGGCAAAATTTATCTCATAGAATTGTTGAAAAAATTAATATGAAAGGTATATAGAAGCTTTGAAGATGCAATATAAGACTGATAGTATACCTTCAATGAATGGCAGCTATTATCTTTGTTATATTAGTGATGATAATAATTATTAAGATGATGATGAAAACAGTAAGAGTTCTAAGTACCTCTGTCTACCACATTGCCCTATTCTCCTAATCTAAAAGTGGTATAAAGTTAATCTCACAACATTTATTTTAAGTGAATCAATATAGTCTTCAAGTAATGATTGCTTCCAGTTTTTAGATTTGCTCAAGACATACTTTTAATAATTTATCCTTGATTTTTTTTTTTACCCAGAATTTTGTCAGACTCAGTGGCAAATGATTTTCAATAACAAATTTTCTCTTTGCGAAGACCTAGAGGGGTGGGATAGGGAGGGTGGGAGGGAGGCTCAAGAGGGAGGGGATATGGGGATATATGTATGCATATGGCTGATTCACTTTGTTGTACAACAGAAACTAACACAGTATTGTGAAGCAATTATACTCCAATAAATATTATAAAAAAATAAACTGTGTTATCTCCACTCTTGTATTCCTCTCATCTTATGATTCATCAAAATTTCATAAACATTAGCTATAATGCTGCACACAGTTTCATTTGTAAGTACTCTTAGTACCTAGGAATGTAATTCATCTTACAAAAGACTGAAACCTATTGAACAGCAGCTTGGTCTCTTACAGTCTTTTTATTAATGTTAGACTTCAGTTCACTATGTTACAAGGGTTGGCAAGGAAGGTCAATCTTCTTTCAACTTTCCTTAGTCTGAACAGAGTATATAATGAAGTTACAGTTTTAGCAAAAAAAATTACCAATGCACAAGAAACGGTGTTTTAATCTAGAGGATTTATAGGAAGTGGGTGGGCACTCAAGTATCAGAATATTTGAATTTGATACATATACATCACTTTTTTATTTTTTTTAAATTTTTGGCCATGCTTCAGGGCATGTGGGATCTTAGCTCCCTGACCAGGGATTGAACCCACGCCCCTTGCATTGGAGGCACGGAGTCTTAACCACTGGACCACCAGGGAAGTCCTACATCACTTATTGACTAACAGACCTATTGACTAGGTTAATAGGTTACCCAGGTTACTTGAGAATATGATGGTAGCTTCCTAGTGATGGACTCATGCATTCTATAGATAGGGAATACTGTAGCTCCCATTCTAAGTTAACTACATGACATCTTGGTCAAAAAAATACACCATGAGTTTGATAAATATGAAGTAATTCCCTAGATCTGGATCATGATCGACTATTGATAAAACTGAGCTTCTGGTTTTGCTATTTTGAGAAACAGGTCCTGTTAGAAGTATGCTTATTAAGAAACAGTGTCCTGAAAAAGGCCACTGTTACCTCACTAGACGAGCTAAACCAAATATTATTGTAAATGCAAAAGAAAATAGTATAAGAGCCAAATACTATGTAGGAATAAACAAGCAATAAAGAGAAAGGAGAAGAGGTACTTGCTTCCTGTTCCAGACAATGAACCTGTAAGTGCTTATTGAGAACCTGGAATGTATGAAAAATTAGTAAAATACATAAACCCTGCACTTTAGGATCTTATCATCTTCTTGGGGAAACAAGTATGGCACAAATAGAACAATAAATAGTAATTAGTTGTTGTGAGGTATGTGCAATTTTATGACAGAAAATATTAAAATTAATGTGGACCAGAGTTATTGCAGAAGATTTGGTAGAAAGGTTTAAGGTGGCTTTGAAGGATTTTGAAAATTTTGAAAAGAAATGTATTTGGATGCAAATGTCATGATAATATTTGGGGGGAAATATAAACCCAGGAAGAGGAAGTGCTGTCATGAGATGGATAATTCCAGCTGCTACAGAGCATTTCATTAATTCTTATCCAAGTTTGTTAAGACACTGAGACTTCATAACTGAATTGAAACTGGGACATGCAGCCTATGGGAAAATGTATTGGAACACATGTGCATTCTATAATATACTCATTTATGATGAGTTCAACGAGATCATTAATATATAGCATGACATATTGTGATTTTCCATTAAAATTGACAGGACTTTTGTGGTTATGGGACCAAGGGGAGAAAAAGTGCATAAGTACTGAAATTTTAGGCTTTGTTCAAGATGGAAGAAAGGCTTATACTGTTTCAGCAGCAACACTGTTTATCCGTGGAAAGTTGAAGAACCATATCATTCGGTAGTTGCTATTTTTGACATTAGAAGCAAATCAAAAGAAAAAAGAGATGAATATGAAATGATTGATATCTAATATAAATATTTTATATACATCAGCTTCAAATCTTTAAGTCTTGTTTTAAAAAGATAAATTGACAGTAAATGTCATATAACATCTCTATGAGTCACGGATCATATTTCTATTAGCTGTTTCAACAAATATTGGGTTGGCCAAAAGGTTCATTTGGTTTTTTCCATAAGATGGCTCTAGTAGCACTTAGTTGTCTTTAACTTCATTCAAAACAGTTTTGTTAGATTGTATGTGACAGCTGTCATATCAGCGTGCATTTAAAAAAAGACTTCAAAATTGGTGAATTTTTGTGTAGCCATTTTAATATTGAAGATGGAAGAAAAAAAGCAACATTTTTGGCATATTATGCTTTATTATTTCAAGAAAGGTAAAAACACAACCAAAACACAAAAAAAGATTTGTGCAGTGTATGGAGAAGGTGCTGTGACTGATCGAATGTGTCAAAAGTGGTTTGTGAAGTTTTGTGCTGGAGATTTCTCGCTGGACAATGCTCCACGGTCAGGTAGACCAGCTGAAGTTGATAGCAATCAAATCGAGACATTAATTGAGAGCAATCAACATTATACCATGTGGGAGATAGCCGACATACTCAAAACATCCAAATCAAGCCTTGAAAACCATTTGTACTAGCTCAGTTATGTTAATCGCTTTGATGTTTGGGTTCCACATAAGTTAAGTGAAAAAAACCTTCTTGACCGTATTTCCTCATGCGATTCTTTACTTAAACGTAATGAAAACGTTCCGTTTTTAAAGCAAATTGTGACAGGTGATGAAAAGTGGATACTGTACAATAATGTGGAATGGAAGAGATCATGGGGCAAGTGAAATGAACCACCACCAACCACACCAAAGACCAGTCTTCATCCAAAGAAGGTGATGTTGTGTATATGGTAGGATTGGAAGGGAGTCCTCTATTATGAGCTCCTTCCGGGAAACCAAATGATTAATTCCAGCAAGTACTGCTTCCAATTAGACCAACTGAAAGCAGCACTCTACGAAAAGCATCCAGAATTAGTCAACAGAGAATGCATAATCTTCCATCAGGATATTGCAAGACCACATGTTTCTTGGATGACCAGGCAAAAACAGTTAGAGCTTGGGTGGGAAGTTCTGATTCATCTGCCGTATTCACCAGACATTGCACCTTCAGATTTCCATTTATTTTGGTGCACGTTCAGATTTCCTTTTATTTTGGTCTTTACAAAATTCTCTTAATGGAAAAAATTTCAATTCCCTGGAAGACTGTAAAAGGCACCTGGAACAATTCTTTGCTCAAAAAGATAAGAAGTTTTAGGAAGATGGAGTTATGAAGTTGCCTGAAAAATGGCAGAAGGTAGTGGAACAAAGGGTGAATATGTTGTTCAATAAAGTTCTTGGTGAAAATTTAAAATGTGCCTTTTATTTTTACTTAAAAACTATAGGTAATTTTTGGCCAACCCAATAAATTTCTGAATCTCAAGGAGTTAGTTTATTTTGACTTTGTGCAAAGTCCAAAGGTGGTATGCTTGAAGGGCAGGTAGCATTTCTTAGAGTGGTGATTACGTCAGTTTTGGAGACTTGAATTTTTTTCTAGGAATTTTTTCACTTGATATAAATTTAAAATTTTATTTGCAATAAAATATTTTCCAACTTGTTTTATAAGGCCACCATAACCTTGATTACAAAACTTAACAATGACATTAAAAGACAATAAAATTATGTCATTCTTTTTCAGAAGCATGGATGCAAAAATCCTAAACAAAATAAGATATGAAACCCAGTGACACACAAAATGTATCATATTTTATTTGCAATCAAGTTGGGGTTATTCTAGAAATACAAGGTTGGTTTAACATTTAAATATCAATCAATGTAATTCACAATATTGGTCAGATAAAAGTAGAAAAATGATATGATTATCTCAATAAATGCAAAAAAATGCATTTGGTCAAATTCAAAATTCATTTATTATAAAAATTAGCAAACTAAAAGTAAAAGAAAACTTCTTTAATCTGATAAAATGATAGCAAACATCCTATTTAATGGTGAAATACTGAAAGCTCTTCCCTGAAATTAGGAACAAGAGAAGGATGCCAGCTATTAACCCTTTCTATTCAACTGTGTACTAGAGTTCTATGATGTAAGGCAATCAATCAACCAAGCAACCAAAAAAAAAAGAAAATATAATCGATGAAAAGGAAGTAAGAATACTGTTTTTATTTGAAGATGTAGGTGTATGCTAAAAATCTAAAATAATATACAAATAGAGGGCTTCCCTGTGGTGCAGTGGTTAAGAATCTGCCTGCCAATGCAGGGGACACGGGTTTGAGCCCTGGTCCGGGAAGATCCCACATGCCGTGGAGCAAATGGGCACGTGCGCCACAACTACTGACCTGCTCTCTAGAGCCTGTGAGCCACAACTACTGAAGCCCACGGGCCTAGAGCCCATGCTCTGCAACAAGAGAAGCCAGAGCAATGAGAAGCCCGCACACTGCAACGAAGAGCAGCCCCCGCTCGACGCAACTAGAGAAAGCCCGCGTGAAGCAAGGAAGACCCAACACATACAAAAATAAATAAATAAAATAAATTTAAAAAAATATATATATATACAAATAGAAAAAATAAAATTAATAAATGAATTAAGTTTTCTCAATACAAGGTCAATAGACAAAAGTCAATTGTATTCTATATGTCAGCAATACATATAACATGAAATTTAAGGAATAATACCATTTACACCAGGATAGAATAAATCAAATACATGAGACTGAACTTAGGAGAACATGTATAAGACTTCTATTCAGACACTTGTGAAACACTATTGAGAGAAATTAAAGAAAATCTAAATAAATGAAAGAATGTACCAAGTTCACAGATTGGAAGCTTCAATATATTAAGAAGTCAATTCTTCCCCAATTGATCTATAGGTTCAATGCTATATCAACAAAAGTCTAGAGATTTCTTTTTGGAAATTGATCAGTCAATGTTAAAATTTATAAGTAAAGGCAATGGACTAAAAATAGCCAAAATAATTTTGAAAAAGGAAAACAAATATGGGCTTACATACCAGATATCAAGTGTGAACAGAGAAAAACAAGTGTTTTCTACAAGGATTAAGTCATAACCCACTACATTCGCTGACCTACTGCAATCTGAGAAGAAATTAAGAGGATGACAGGATAAGGCTGTCTAGATAAACATCTCCAGAAGAATTTTAATAACCCCGGATTCCTGCATCTTCCCATACATAGAAAAGCACTAAAATCACTGACGAGATATCTGTTCTTTGTGATAGCAGTACACTTTTACCAAGATGTATGCTTGACTGCATGTATTTCCCAGCCAAAAATCATATATAAACTGGTTTCTCCCCTACCTCTTTGCAGCATTTCCTCAGAGCTAACTGAGTGGCTAGTCCTCAGTAAGACCTTGAATACAACTTAAACTCACAACTCTTATGTTGTGTGTTTTTCTTTAAGTTGACACAAGACATTCTATAACTTCAATAATTAAGGTGGTGTGATATGGCACAGTAATAAAAAAATAAATCAAAGAAACAATAAAAAATTCAGAAAGAGACCTGCATTTGATTTATACTTGATTTATAACAGAGGTGACTTTGCAGGGCAGTGAAGAATTGCACATGCATGATTTCAATAAGATGTACAGGGTCAATTAATAGTCATATGGAAAAAAATGCACCTTTACTCCTACTTCATAATATACACACAAATGAATGCAATGTGAATTGGTGACTTAAATGCATATGGTAACACATTGAAGTTTTTAAAATAAAACATACAGGTATATCTTTATAAAAGGCAAGGAATTCTTCAACAAACTACATATATATATATACACATAAAATACTAACCTTGAAAGGAAATATTGACAAATTTTAAACTAAAATTAAGAAATTCTGTTTTTTAAAAGTCACCAATAACTAGTTCCACTTCCAGCAATGGTGAAATTTCTTATATCAAGCCCTTCTAGAGTTAATAGCTATAAACTTTGGAAAAAATATAAAAACCATATGAAGGCAGTACAGAGTGACAAAAAACTGATAAAAACTGTCTCAGAGTCAATTCATGATGGGAAGGGACTGTACTGGGTAAGATTTACATACATATGGTTTCTTGCCAGAGGGCACTGGCCAGTCCAGGTGATGCAGAGGAGCTAAAAAGTTAAGCAGAAAGCAACAGTCTCACTGGCTTTAAGAGACAGAACACAAAAATTGGGGTTGCAGCATGGCTGAAAAGTGAAATATGTAAAATAATGATCACAATGATCATTCTCACTGGTAATTAGGGAAATGAAAATATAAACTGCAATTAAATAGAATTTCATTATATCAAAATGATGGCAATATTAGTTATGTTAAAATCGGTACTTTGTGGAAAGTCTTTTGTCAGAAACTTCTACATAGTTACAGATGGTTTCAGTTGAGGAGGAAGAAGCCAGAATGACGGAATTGGTCAAACACAAGAGTTAGGATTATCCTGATTTACCACAAAGCTGTTTCTTGGGTGTGCATTTTAAGTGACTAGTCCAAGACTAGGCTATTACTTTTTTCTAAATCGCCAAATCGAGGAAGTTTGTCACCCCCTGGATGACTCCCATCTTGAAACCATAGAAATACGACAGTCATTAACACTAATTGGACAAGTTTCATCTTATTTGTTCTCTATATTTCAGCCAGCCCATAAAAACAAACCAACCAACACTGGATGTAGCACATAAACCTGTGAAACACTGATCATCTTAAAAGCTACACCAGAAGGCCCTTATTTTTATTACCACTATCATCATTGCCATCATCAATCACTACCCTTGTCCCTGACATCACCACCACAATCAGAACATTATGTTCAGGTAAATGGGATTTTATTTGGGAGATTAAGTCTATAAAAGCTAACAGGTTGCTACAGAGTATTTTCTAGTTTTTTGTTAATTGGTTGCTTTTTATAATTTAGATTTTTATTTCTGGACCCATGCTATTATTTCTGAGGTCTAGAGGCCCTGTAAAGTCTCTGGGAAAGTTTCAGAAATTTGGAAAAAGAATAATCAAAGTTCAGCAAAATTTTGTTTACTTTTTAAAAATAATCACTCATAAGAATACTACCATTTTTGTTCTCTAATAGTGTAATTAAAACCATATTTTCTAGCTTGAATGTTTTTTAGAAATAATTTAAAAACCTGAATGCCATTATAGATTTTTAGAATAATGTACTTTACAACACAGATCCTAAATTAGCACTTGACAAACTGCAGTGGGCCCACAAAACTTAATAGATTTTCAAGTGAGTTCCTTTCCACCGACTCTTGGCTTTCCTCGAGTTCCAGAAGAAAGTTGGTGGTGGAGGCCATTTGCTTCATTTGATCATTAGTTTCTTTGTTCCTTATTCACAAGCCTCTCCCTAATAATTTAAAGTCCTCTATGAAAAAAAAAAAAAAAAAGGTTTATCTTTACAGAATTTGAGGAATTTTGTTTTGGAATTTTTTTTAACACTTTTCACTGTATAACAGAAATCAGGTTAATCCAATTCAAATGGTTGGAAATGAAGTTTTAATAAATTAAAACTACTGTTTGTAATACTTTGCAGTTTAACTGCTAATGCAGTATCAGAATGTGGCTATAGGGAAGTCTAATCTAGGAAATGATACCTGGTATGGGCTGTAGGAGATAAATTACAGTGAGATTGATGTTTTAAAATTGTGGGGCTTCCCTGGTGGCGGACTGGTTGAAAGTCCGCCTGCCGATGCAGGGGACACGGGTTCGTGCCCCGGTCTGGGAGGATCCCACATGCCGCGGAGCGGCTGCGCCCGTCAGCCATGGCCGCTGAGCCTGCGCGTCCGGAGCCTGTGCTCCGCAACGGGAGAGGCCACAACAGTGAGAGGCCCGCGTACTGAAAAAAAAAAAAATTGTGAATAATGTAGTTACCATCATTTTTTAACATTATTGTAATTTGATTAAGGTGAATGGTTGATTATACCAGAATAACAATGAGCCCTTCTTTGAAGTAAATTAAATCCAAAAGTGAGTCAGGTATAGTTTAGTTAAGCATATGGAGTTGGTTAAATTCATTGAAGATTAATTTTTAACCTATTCTCTTTGTTAAAAGAGGGGTTCATCCAAGAACTCAAATTCCTACCTTTAAAAAATATTATGGGGCTTCCCTGGTGGCGCAGTGGTTGAGAGTCCGCCTGCCAATGCAGGGGATACGGGTTCGTGCCCGGTCTGGGAAGATCCCACATGCCGCGGAGCGGCTGGGCCCCTGAGCCATGGCCGCTGAGCCTGCGCGTCAGGAGCCTGTGCTCCGCAACGGGAGAGGCCACAACAGTGAGAGGCCCGCGTACCATTAAAAAAAAAAAAAAAAAAAAATTATGGCGCAAAATTTTTTTGATAGATGAGAGAGTAAATTGTTTCGTGAATGGACTTTTTTGGATATTTAGAACATGATTTTAACAATTTCAGCTATTATTAAAAAATAATAATCAATTTTTAGAGTCCATACATCCTATTTACTAGAGGAGAAATTGAATAAATCATAAACTCTTGTGATCTTTTAGATATAAAAAATCTCCTTAATTGTTTTTGACAGGAAGAAATTCACAATGAAGGGGAAAAAACAATATCAGTGCTATAGTCAACAGTATGTATTCTTTAGAACTTTCAAGAACATCTAAAAGGGGTCTTCCAAGAAAGGCATTTTATAAACTGTAATATAGTGATTATTTGTATAGAAACCATCTCAGCTACTTTCTGTACTATGTACATAATTTAGGCTACATAGTGTTTGAGTCCCTCAAACTAATATTCATGTCTCAGAAAGACTAAGCTACCAGGCTAAGTTACAACCAGCTAATCCAAAACAAATTTGAGAATTCACTATCACAGTAAATTTTTCTACTCATTAGAAGACACATATGATCAGATATTAATAAGGTTATAAATATTGTTATTATTTATTTTAATTGTATACTCCTTTTAAAGTGTGATTTATCTAGTATAAGAGGATGAGATTTAACAAATGAATTCCAGTATAAAAGCATACATGGAATGTGGGGAGTTTCTTTGAAGACCTTTGACAATGTTGGCTCAGGGAAACATTAATTAACAAGTCATCAAAAGAGATGGAAGAGTAGGATTAAGAACTGAGAACAGAACAGAGAGGAATAAGACTGGGTGGAGTTGCACAGGTGTGGCATAGGTACTTATTACTCATTGCTTTTTTTTTTTTTTTGCTATACGCGGGCCTCTCACTGTTGTGGCCTCTCCCGTTGCGGAGCACAGGCTCCGGACGCACAGGCTCAGCGGCCATGACTCACGGGCCCAGCCGCTCCGCGGCATGTGGGATCTTCCCGGACCGGGGCACGAACCAGCGTCCCCTGCATTGGCAGGCGGACTCTCAACCACTGCGCCACCAGGGAAGCCCCTTATTACTCATTTTTAAAGGATCTTCTCTACCTAAAAGTTAATTAGTCCTGGAAGGATAAGAACAAAAATGTTCTCCTGCTCATAGGAAATATCTAATTTGCCAAATATATCCACTGCTTACAAACTCTTCTGTTTTGTAAGTTTTATTTAGGATAATGCAGAGATTGAAGAGATTGAAGAGCTAGTTGAGGCTATTTTGAAACTTGAAATCAGATTTGTGTGTGTGTGTTACAGCTCTTTGTCCAAATGGACTATTTCATGACATCATGTCTTTCAAGATATGAAGAATAACTAATGTCCAAACCTTATAAAAATTAGACTAAGGGTGGCCATATGACCTAACTCTAACCCTAGACCACTCTATCTGCATGATGCCAAGTCACAATATTTTCTGATTATTTTTAATCTAATTGATTGGTTTTGGTGATGAAACTTATCTGTTAAATTATGTTATACAAATAATCCTTGTTTATTGTCAAAACATTAGGAAATATAGTTAAAGAAAAAGTAAACAAAAAGAAAAAAGTCTACCCATAATCTTATAATATGGGAAAGTTGCAATTGACATCATGTTTTCTTACACATTTAATTAAACTTATATAAATGATGTTATATATGTGTTTATAAATCTATATATGTCCATGTAGATGATGTGGCTATAGTTTGCAAAGATAAAATCAGATCACATGTAATGTTTTGTAACTTTCTTTGGATAAATAAAAAAAGCAAATTAATTTCTCCTCATAAACATGAGTACACAAACCATGCTCTTTTGCTCATGGTTGTATCCCTAGCAGCTAACATAGTACTCCAGGATGATTTGTTAAATGAATGAGCATTAGGGTCTATCCTCTTTGACACATTTGAGGCGTCTATGTTTTAAGCTAATATAAAGACCTGATGCATAAGTTATAGATTGTGTTGTATGAGTTGGCAGAGAGACAGATTTAGAATATTTATCATCTGATTTGAGCCACTTTCCTCCTATCGTAGGTACAACATATCTTCCCAGAGAAGATCTTGGCCACTGTGGATGACAATCCTTATTTTTCTTGGAGTGATGACAATCTTGGCAGTAACTTTGGTCTCATTGTCCATTTTCTGGCAGTTGGTCAGTATTGACACTTCAATTTTCACCCTTACTACTAAATCTCTTTTAACTCTTAGAAATTGACAAGAAACAGCAGGAATATTAAATTTCTTTATGGAAACTTTCTCATCTACTTACTACTTTATTTCAACATAATAACTTTATATTATTTGACACCAAAGTTCATAATAATTTGGAATCAGATGCCTCTTTGATCCAGTCTATAAGTCATATCAACAGTTATGGGAGTATGGGCAAGAATGAAATGCTCAATACTTTGATGCCAATATTCATTGTCAATAAAAGTGCTTATATAGTAGGTTTGTAGTTAAGTTGTACATCTTTTAGTAAATATACCTCAAACTTTGGAGATCCCTACTCTTCTTGGCTCATTTCCGATATTGGTTGTTAAGATATAATTGATAAGCAGCAATGGATAATCCACTAATGACTCTTCTAATAGTGGATAGTCAAGAGTGGTTAAATGGCTGAATGCTCATACTAACTTGATCTTATTTTTAATAACCCTACATCCAGAAAAGCATGTTTTTCCAGCTTATTTTTACCTTTCAGAAAAGTAAACCCTTAAATCTGTGTAACCATTTAATGTTTTTAAAGAAATTTGATATGCATTATTCTGATTGATCCTCATACTAATCCTTTGAGCCTGGGAGGGCAGGTTTTACTATCATCCTTATTCTCATATGCAAGAAACTGAGGCTCAGTAAAGTCAAGTGACTTCCTAGATATCACAGGCTTTTCAGTGGCATAGCTGAGCACAAATCCACATCTTAATACTTTAAGTATATTATTCTATTGACTTTATCATGATTTTTCTGTTTTACTCCTCTGAAATATATCATCCTATACAATAATGCAGTGTGGATGCATTTTGCTTGATTCAATGAAAATTCCAGTTCTCTTCCAAACTAACCTCTTCTCCTTTGCTTCTCCCCAACCATCTTAGTTTCAAATTTAAAAACTTATCCTTCAGAAGCATAGTGGTTGTTCAGTCTCTTGCCTGCCATGTCTACCCACGAACTCTCTGTAGTCTGAATCTTTCTATCCTCTTCTTGGCTCTACTTATTAAAAAATAACTTTATTGGGGCTTCCCTGGTGGCGCAGTGGTTGAGAGTCCGCCTGCTGATGCAGGGGACACCGGTTCGTGCCCCAGTCTGGGAAGATCCCACATGCCGCGGAGCGGCCAGGCCCGTGAGCCATGGCCACTGAGCCTGCACGTCCGGAGCCTGTGCTCCACAACGCGAGAGGCCACAACAGTGAGAGCCCCACGTACCGCAAAAATAAATAAATAAATAAAATAAAATAACTTTATTCACAAAATTTCCTTATATATAGTGCTCTTGAGTTTTCCAAATCAAACCCTCGTAAAGAAGCCCTGTCAGCATGTTAGTGAGGACCAGTAGCTTAATTAGCTATCCTTCCAAAATATAGTTTGCATTTAACATTGTTTCTTCTTCTGGGGAAACAGTGATTTAGTGGAAAGGAGTGATGCAAAAGGGAGAACTACAGGCATCCTGGCTTGAGCAGGAAGTGTGTGGATGAGAATTTACTCTTAAATTTCTCTATATGATCAACTATCTACAATTTCAGATATAAGGCTGGACGAGCTTATATTTCCTGAAGTTAAATTAGTTGAACTGGGCTTCTTGAAGTAAAAATAGACACTCAAACTCTGTTGTAAATGTTGTTTGAAGTCATTTTGGAAGATGGGTTTACTCTAGGATTCTGGCTTAGGAGCTAACACAATCTTTGTTAATACTGACAGTAACTAGAGTTGGATGAAAGCTAGGGGAATCTCTCATTCAAGTGGTAGTAAATTAATTTCCCTGTCTGAGTATATCCATTGAATATTAATTTTGAGATAAAGATATGGAGGGACTTGAGGTCACTTCCTATTTTAAAATTTTCTAAGTATTTCTTTATTTCACAGGAAAGACTTACTATTACCAAGGTGATTTTCATATTTCTGGAGTCATATACAATGATAATTGTGAAAAAGCAGTTTCACAAGTCAGCACAGATCTGAGAAAATATATTGAGACTAAGGTAAGTCAGAGATTTATCTTACTAATTTTACTATAAATTTGATTGAAACATGTGGTGGCTTTGTTTTTTTCTCTTGACAGATGTCTGATGCATTTCAAAATTCTGGTGTATACAGAGTATATCAACTCTCAAGTCATCAAACTTCTGTAAGTACAAATTCATTCAAGATCTTATGGAACAAAAAAATAATTAAAAAGAAAGATCTTATGGAATGAGAAGTAGGTAATATGTCATATCAGCTCCAGTTTTAAATAACAACAACAGCAAGAAACAGAAAGAGAGATAGAGGGAGCAAAAGAGAAGGAAGGAAGGGAGGAAAGAAGGGAAGAAGGAAGGAAGGAAGGGAGGAAGGAAAGAAGGGAGGAAGGGAGGGAGGGAGGGAAGGGATAAAGAGCTCCCCATAAATTAAAGTATCACTGTATTTAACAAATTTTTATTCAGTGTAGGAAGTGTTCTGTACATATCTTTAATCTCTGTACTTGAAGGAGAATTGTAAGGTTTTTGGTGGCAGTCAGTCCTAACTGATTTCTATGATAAAAGATAACTGTAACTATGCAAAACACGGAGTCTGATCTGATTGTTTTGCTACCTATATACTAGCCACCTCTTCTTCCATCCATACCCATCTGGCCATATCTTTCCTAAAATAATCCTCTTTTGGTCTCTTTAATAATTACCATCACTGTAATGCCTGTGAACAAAAGTGAATCTTTTGAGATAACATTTGTCTAAATATGTATTGTAAGTGTGCTTGAT
This sequence comes from Orcinus orca, assembly GCF_937001465.1. NCBI lineage: Eukaryota > Metazoa > Chordata > Mammalia > Artiodactyla > Delphinidae > Orcinus > Orcinus orca. The sequence goes on from NC_064562.1 coordinate 68,737,202, forward strand.
AGTGGTAGTGGTGAGGGCTGCAGGGAGACAGGTATCACAGGACATAGGGGATGAGTGATAAAAGAAGAGACAGCTGTAATTTGGTAACTGCCAATATCTATTCTGGGGAAGTCTGAACTCTCCAAACAAAACAAAACAAAAAATCCAGCTAGCCAACCAACCAACCAACCAATCTACTTACCTACAGACAATATCTTTTGAATGCTTCCTGGCCCTGCATTTAAGTTCTCATTTATCTCTTTCTCTAAAATTAAGTTATTAGAAAATATCTGTACAAGAACACTTTTGTTCTTACTGTATTATTATAAAATCTCAAGTCAATTATTTGTTGGTCAGTACTCAGTTTCTCAAATGTGTTTGAAATATTCTGATTTCTAGTTTGTGGTTCATATCCTCTTTCATGAACAATACCTCTTAACCAGTTAAATTTTTAGGGACCATTGCACTTTATTTATACTGGGACAATATCTGTGTATTTTTTTTAATATGTATGTGAAGGCAATATAATAAATTAAAATGTGGCAAATCCAATGTGTTCATGAAACATCTAAAAAATCAAGAAACAACACACTAGAACATTTCTGTTGCTTCTAGTTCTTATCCCAATGGTTCAAGTTTACAGTTACAGTTGACATTCAAGTTTCCTCCAGCAAAAAAGAATAGCATGAGGACTAAAATTAAGGCTATCTTACATCTGATGTTGAAGGACAACATGGCATCTTGGAATGCAGTTCCCACTTCCATCAAACTTATAGGTATTTCACTTATTTTCTACTACTTAACTATCTAGACTATTGAAAAAAGTACTGGAAAAAAAAATGAACCAAGAGTTTCAGGAATTTGCTTAGGAAAAACTAGTCTTCCCAACTGTGGCACTCCTACCATTGAGGTGGTAGTGGAGAAGGCAGTGCTATAGAATCTGTCTGCACAGTGACAGAAATAAGTGTTAAGCTACAGGTATGCTTGTGAGTTTGGAAGGGTTGGCTGTAATGGATGGAAAGGGGGTGAAAAATAATAATTGAAGCATTATTCCTCCCTACTTCTACTTTTGTCAGGAACTCATTATAGGAAGACAGGGTTTTCTTGATCATTAAGCGTGAAGACTGCAGAAGTCAGTGTGAAGTTGAGGACGGGGGTTCTCATTGTTTCTTGTGGAAGAATGGAAATAATACTATTAAAGATAAAATCTGTCTGAAATAATTCCCTAGAAAACAAGGGAAGAAAATGATAGGATTTTGCCCTAGTACAGAAAGTAAAGTTTGTAAACATTCAAAGGTCCTACGAAGTTCTTCAAACGTTAACTTGAATTGTTAAAAGGTCCATTAGGTGATAAGCTTGTGTTTCCAGAGCCCAGTTTTGTGCTTCTTCCAGACTGACAGTTGATCCAGAAGCTCTGATGGCTGCCAGCTGCCAGTTACAGCTCTTTTGCCTCAGAACATAGTCCCTGTCACCAATGGGCCACTCATGAGAAGTGAGTTTGAGGTAGAAGTTCTGAAAGGAGCGATACGATTCCTTTGTGGGTAGTCATTGGGAAAGAAGGCTGTACAAGTTACTGCCCCTCTGTATCCCAGGGATTCAGAGTCAGCACTTTCTGATGTGTCTTTTTTTAGTTCTTTCTTCTCTTTCTCTCTAAAGCCTATTCCCAATAGAAAAGAGACTTGAATTTAAGTTAAATTCTCAAAATTTCATAATTCAGTCTTAGTAATGAGATGACTTCTAAAGAGCAGGATAGGTCTAATGAAATGTAATTTGAATTGGGTTTTTTTCTTTAAAATATAGATAACTACATTTCAGAGTAATGAGAATTATCATAGGGAAAAAAAAATCCAAAGATTATGCCCAGTGCCGTTTTTAGTAAGAGTGTCAGCTTCTTACTTCACTAAATATTTTACTTCAACCATCATAAAACTGAGAGCTTTGCTTTTTTATTTCCTTTTCCCTTTTCCTATACTACCTGGTAGAGATGCGGAGAGATGGCCAAAATATAACAAGTAGAAGTGAGAGAGGTTGATAGACAATACATGAACTAGTCTGAATAGTTAAATGTTGGGAGTAATTGGGTTAGGAAATTTAGTCCTCGGGCTGAAGAGAATTGCTTGGTGATATTTTATCAACCTTATGTTTTTATTTTAATTTCAGAAATCAGCAAGGCTAATGCTGAAATGCTTACCAATAACTGTAAGTTTAGAAACTTTATTATAAATTTAACACATTCACAGATAGTTCCCCATCATTTTGCTAAAAAGGATCTAGAAGTACTTAATGTTGGAAATCTATAGTAGTTTTTCAAAATTATTGGATATACCACATATCTATCTGGCATTTCTTTTTGAAAAACACTGACCATTTATAATGGGTTGTCCAAAAGGGTGAAATGAGAACTGTTTCCAAAGAATGGAATCATGAAGAATATCATGTCTGAATTAGTTTTTAAAAAAAAGTGAAGGAAGAAAGAACAACTTAGGATAATAAGAAAATGCAAAACTAGGCTATATCAAATATATTTATTATAAGGTAAATAATAGTTCTGTACCTTTTAAGCAAATTCTCTTTAGAGTATCATGAGGCCTACAGTGTGATACATACATGTATTCATTCGTTCAGTGGATATTTATGGAGTATCTGTTGTCTACATGGGGCTTTACAGACAGCATTGCATATGCTATGCAAGATACAGACCTTAATGAAGCAAAGTCTCCACCTTCAAGAATTATGCAATCTACTTGGGGAGACTAGAGTTATAACAGATAGATACAACAAAAATCAGTAGTTGAAAAATGCTTGAAACTGGAAAAGAGGAAAAGTAAAAGTCACCCAAACAAGGATGGAATGGGCTATCATGATAAGGGTACATTCCAGGAAAGAAACAACACTGATTAGGAGATGCTGGACAGTCATTGAAGGGTTTCAAATAATGTTTGAAAATATATTTCTTAAAAAATATAATGAAAGATACATGCTCTTATATAAATAAATCCTTTCTTCAGGTTGTGGGGGACGACTGACCAACAGTATCACAGCAGGCAACCGAATTGTGAATGGGGAAAATGCCTTGACGGGGGCCTGGCCATGGCAGGCAAGCATGCAGTGGAAAGGCCAACACCACTGTGGTGTTTCTCTGATCAGCAGTAGGTGGCTCCTATCTGCAGCTCACTGCTTTGCTAAGTAAGTTTGAAAGTCTGACTAAATGCAGGATTCTGGTTGCAGGCCTATTTGGGAGGTCTGTGGGGTTAACCTAAATGTGTGAGGTTCTGCCAAGACCATATGAAATTTACAACCACTTACATAATTGAAGGGCAGCAAAGACATTTAAATTGGGCAACTAAGGGAAAAATGAATGGAAGCAATTAACATTTTCCAAATAGGGGCTTTGGCCTGATGTTAAGTACTTTACTTACATCATTTTATTTAATCATAACAATAATTCCATATGAAAGGTATACTTTAACCTATTTAAAGATGAGGAAACTAGGGTTTAGAAATGGTGATGTAACTTGACCAAGATCATACAGCTCTTAAATAAAAGAAACTGAGTGTGAACTTGGGTATGTCTGACTCCAGTTACAGAGTGCTTATTTGTCTTGCCCTCTGGGGGTTTACAATCTAGTTGAAGAAATTTAAACGTGATATATTAAAGGTATAAGGCAGCACAGTGTAGTAAGTGTCACATGTACAACACAGATAGCACGTGCTATGGAAACTTGGTGAAGAAAGAGAACACAATCTAGCTGAGGTATTCAGTTGTAAGATTTGATCTAGACTCTAAAGATATAAGCTTTGATTGACTGGGGTAGGTAGATCAGAAAAAAATAATATGCATTTTGAGTTGGAAAAATAGCCTTCTTCAAATGTGTTGAGATGGAGCAACACAAGTTGTATTCTATGGACAGCAAACAGAAAGAACTATTTGAAGTAGAGAAGATTTGTAAAAGGAAACATTAGAAAATATGCTTAGAAAATGTAGTTTTATTCATTGGGGACACCTCTAAATGACAAGATGCTTACTTACTGGAGAAACACAGCTAATGAATGTGTGGAGTCACTGAAGATTTCAGAAGGAGAGAAGGACTGAAGAGGGTCACAGTTACATGAAGGTCTTGAAACCTTAAAAAAAAAAAAGGCACCTGACATTTTGAGGAAGTGACAATAGTTAAATAGGATCTTAGGGCCTAAACTGAGAAAGAATCTCAGGGGAACTGGAGAAACTGGTCAGAAAAATCTAAATTAGAAGCCAAGATGCATTGACTTGGTAAACATAATGGGGTGATTGGGTGAGAACAAATTGCAATTGTTTATGTATGCAGACGGATGCCCAGAGCCTGACACAGGCTCCTGGAGCCCAGGGTGTATGGCAGAATGAGTGATTCTGGACTCCATCCACTGAGACTGCTTACATGATTCCTACCCAACTCAAATGCATAGAAACCAGATGGGGCTGAACTAGCAGGAGACATCAGTGACTCTAGTTAGGAGGATTTGAAGAAGGCTGACAGCTGTAATAGTCCTTAGCACTATTTTTATGTGTCTGTAGCATTTATGACATCCCCACATCAAAGACATTTTAAAAATAAGAATTTAAGTGCTTTATAGTGTTGTTTGGGAAACTCACACCTTAAAGTGATAAGATAATCACTGTGAATACCGTTTTGGCCCCCAAACTGAGTGTATTTTAATTAAATTGTGTCCTCCAGGAAAAATAATTCAGAAGATTGGACTGTCAACTTTGTAACTATAGTAAATAAACCATATATGACACAGAAAGTCCAAAACATTCTTTTTCATGAAAATTATAGCAGAGCTGGGGTTCATGATGATATTGCCCTTGTGCAGCTTGCTGAAGAAGTCTCTTTTACAAAGTACATTCATAGGATTTGTTTTTCTGAAGCCAAAATGAAGCTCTCAGAAAATGACAGTGTTGTAGTTACAGAATGGGGAACACTTTATATAAATGGTAAGTTTTTCTGTAAATATGTAATAGCTTCATAAGAATAATTATTTAATCAATCAATCAATCATTCTTTCACACAATTAACCAGTCCACAAATATACTAAAAAGAAAACCAAGTGATGGGACCAAAGGCATGGTGTTGTCTTCAATTTCTGAAATATCTCTGGGAATAAGAATTGGAAATTTTGGAATTTATGTGTGAGGCAGCCAGCTCTAAAAAACATTAGAAAGAAAGCAATCTAGCCTGGGACTGGTCTGGCTCTTGGTGACCAAGAGAATCTGCTTTATTCCATAGACGTTCTTTGTCTCAAAAAACAAGGTTAAGATCTCCATGATATGCAGAATTTATTGCCCTTAGGTTCTCTTCCAGTGATACTTCAGCAGGCTTTTTTGAAGATTACTGATAACATAGTTTGCAATGCTCCACATGCATTGTCTGGCTTGGCAACTGATACAATGCTGTGTGCTGGATTTATGTCAGGAGAAGCTGATGCCTGTCAAATACTTCTAGATACATTATCAAATCATTTTTTCTCAAGTACTAATTCAATGGAAGTTTTTATCACCATAATTTTTTTTGTCTTAATGATTTTCACAGAGTAGCTTCTTATTTCAATCCACGTAACAAACATTTATTAATCTCATTAATGTACCAGAACCCAGCTCATAAGCTGGAGATGCAGTGGTGAAAACAATCCCTGTTCTCATGGAGTTTTCAGTCTAGGAATCCATAGTTACAAGGTAATAAAATAAATTTGGCCCTATTTTCTGGGCAACCTGCAGAACTAGAATGCTTGCGTCTCTCTTATCAGGAGATGCAGCAGGAGGCTTTACAGGTGCACATGTCATGCATTCCTCAGAGGCTTCATCATGGAGCCTCTGAGTCACTTTCTCCAGAGTTAAGTTTGGACTCATTAAAAAGTCAGCTTCTAGTCTTCCCAATCCACTCCAGTCCAGCTGTAGGTAATATACTCTGGTTTGTAGTTGCCCTGGGTTTTGAAGAAATTCAAGAGTCCCCCAGTTCTAAGCCCAAAGAGGGTGGATTGTCTCACTGCCTAGGGGCTGTTGACAACTCCAGAGGAGAGATAGAAAGAAATGTTTCAGGACAAGACACATTTTTTTTCTCTTTTTATTCTAGAATGATTCTGGTGGACCACTAGCTTATCCCAACTCTAGGAATATCTGGCACCTTGTTGGAATAGTAAGCTGGGGTGAAGGATGTGGGAAAAAGAATAAACCAGGTGTCTATACTTGAGTGACTGCTTATCGTGGATGGATTACCTCCAAGACTGCACTCTGAAAGAGAAGTAACTTTGAAATGGAACAAAAAGACAACTATAGGGTATTCTTATCCATTGCTTCAAAATCTTTTTCTTTTGATTGTTGGTATACCAATCATTTTCTTATATACAAATGCATAAAGGTCTTGATTAATGTTTTATTTTATCTAAAACACTATCCATTTATTTATCTATTTAACTAATATAGTAAACAGAAAGAAAAGAAAAAGGCCAAAATATTTTTATTCATAGCCTAGTTCTGATTTATCTTACCTTTATATTTGGAATAGACCTTAATTTATTTTTCAGAATTTAAAAAAATACAGATTTTGTTAGTATGAGAACATGAATGCTGGATCTACCAAATATATTATTTTTAATTCTATAAATCATAAATTTATAGATTTATAATTCTATAAATTATAAATTCATTTTGTTAAACTGGAATATGTAAGGCAAATAATGTACATTCACACTTTGTTTATATTTGAGATAGTTTGTGTATCTTGTAAAATCATATAATCTTGGAATGGAGAAGGGGTAACATAGGTTCAGTTAGACCAAGTCTCTTAATTTACAGAGTGAGGAACACTAAGAAAAACAATTATTTGCTTGAAGTCATTCTTCAGCCTCTCTGATAAGTTGTAACCCTCACATGAATTTTCCCTCATAGAATTTAAATCCAAAATTAGTCAGGAATTTAAAAATGATTTTTAAGTTGCAATTATTTATATAATATTTTCTTCATGTCCTTCTTTTGTCATCTGTTTGCATTTTCTTGCAGCAAAAATACTGTGAGGCCCTCAAGGGGAGAGGACGGTGTGGCATCTATTGCAGTAGCTCTCCTGATAGTGCATGTGAAATTGTATGGAGGGCTGATTTTGTAATCTCTGCAAATAATTCACCTTTTAACTCTCCTAAAAATAAAACAAGTACCTTAAAATTTTAAAAACTGCTAAAACAAACTAAAAATTATCTTCCTTCAATTGTTTGTGACATTACTTTTATTTTCTCTTTATTATAAATTATTGACTCAGAGCAGAAGCAAGAAGAACTGCAAACCTGCAGCCTGTGGATCAAAAACCATATTCACAGAAAGATAGACAACACAAAAAGGCAGAGTGCTATGTACTAGATGAATGAACAAAATAAAACCCCAGAAAAACAACTAAATGAAGTGGAGGTAGGCAAACTTCCAGAAAAAGAATTCAGAATAATGATAGTGAAGATGATCCAGGACCTTGGAAAAAGAATGGAGGCAAAGATCGAGAAGATGCAAGAAATGTTTAACAAAGACCTAGAAGAATTAAAGAACAAACAAACAGAGATGAACAATACAATAACTGAAATGAAAACTACACTAGAAGGAATCAATAGCAGAATAACTGAGGCAGAAGACGGATAAGTGACCTGGAAGACAGAATGGTGGAAATCACTGCTGCGGAACAGAATAAAGAAAAAAGAATGAAAAGAAATGAAGACAGCCTAAGAGACCTCTGGGACAACATTAAATGCAACAACATTCGCATTATAAGTGTCCCAGAATGAGAAGAGAGAGAGAGAAAGCACCAAGAAAATATTTGAAGAGATAGTCGAAAACTTCCCTAATATGTGAAAGGAAATAGTTAATCAAGTCCAGGAAGCACAGAGAGTCACATACAGGACAAATCCAAGGAGAACCATGCCAAGACACATATCAATCAAACTATCAAAAATTAAATACAAAGAAAAAACATTAAAAGCAGCAAGGGAAAAACAACAAATAACATACAAGGGAATCCCCATAAGGTTAACAGCTGATCTTTCAGCAGAAACTCTGCAAGCCAGAAGGGAGTGGCAGGACATATTTAAAGTGATGAAGGGGGAAAACCTACAACCAAGATTACTCTACCCAGCAAGGATCTCATTCAGATTTGATGGAGAAATTAAAACATTTACAGACAAGCAAAAGCTAAGAGAATGCAGCACCACCAAACCAGCTTTACAACAAATGTTAAAGGAACTTCTCTAGGCAGGAAACACAAGAGAAGGAAAAGACCTACAATAACAAGCCCAAAACAATTAAGAAAATGGTAATAGGAACATACATATCGATAATTACCTTAAATGTAAATGGATTAAATGCTCCAACCAAAAGACATAGACTGGCTGAATGGATACAAAAACAAGACCTGTATATATGCTGTCTACAAGAGATCCACTTCAGACCTAGAGACACATACAGACTGAAAGTGAGGGGATGGAAAAAATATTCCATGCAAATGGAAATCAAAAGAAAGCTGGAGTAGCAATTCTCATATCAGACAAAATAGACTTTAAAACAAAGACTATTACAAGAGACAAAGAAGGACACTACATAATGTTCAAGAGGTTAATCTAAGAAGAAGATAAAACAACTGTAAATATTTATGCACCCAACATAGAAGCATCTCAGTACATAAGGCAAACACTAACAGCCATAAAAAGGGAAAACAAGAGTAACACAATCATAGTAGGGCACTGTAACACCCCACTTTCACCAGTGGACAGATCATCCAAAATGAAAATAAATAAGGAAACACAAGCTTTAAATGATACATTAAACAAGATGGACTTAATTGATATTTATAGGACATTCCATCCGAAAACAACAGAAAACAATTTCTTCTCAAGTACTCATGGAACATTCTCCAGGATAGATCATATCTTGGGTCACAAATCAAGCCTTGGTAAATTAAGAAAATTGAAATCATATCAAGTATCTTTTCTGACCACAATGCTATGACACTAGATACTAATTACAGGAAAAAATCTGTAAAAAATACAAACACATGGAGGCTAAACAATACACTACTTAATAACCAAGAGATCATTGAAGAAATCAAAGAGGAAATCAAAAAATACCTAGAAACAAATGACAATGAAAACACAATGACCTAAAACCTATGGGATGCAGCAAAAGTGGTTCTAAGAGGGAAGTTTATAGCAAAACAATCCTACCTTAAGTAAAAAGAAACATCTAAAATAAACAACCTAACCTTATACCTAAAGCAATTAGAGAAAGAAGAACAAAAAAACCCCAAAGTTAGCAGAAGGAAATAAATCATAAAGATCAGAGCAGAAATAAATGAAAAACAAAAGAAGGAAACTATAGCAAAGATCAATAAAACTAAAAGCTGGTTCTCTGAGAAGATAAACAAAATCGATAAACCATTAGCCAGACTCACCAAGAAAAAAAGGAAGAAGACGCAAATCAATAGAATTAGAAACGAACAAGGAGAAGTAACAACTGACACTGCAGAAATACAAAAGATCATGAGAGATTACTACAAGCAACTATATGCCAATAAAATGGACAACCTGGAAGAAATGGACAAATTCTTAGAAATGCACAACCTTCCGAGACTGAACCAGGAATAAATAGAAAATATGAACAGACCAATCACAAGTACTGAAATTGAAACTGTGATTAAAAATTATCCAACAAACAAAAGCCTAGGACCAGATGGCTTCATAGGAGAATTCTATCAAACATTTAGAGAAGAGGTAACACCTTTCCTTCTTAAACTCTTCCAAAATATAGCAGAGGGAGGAACACTCTGAAACTCATTCTACGAGGCCACCATCACCCTGATACCAAAATCAGACAAAGATGTCACAAAGAAAGAAAACTACTGGCCAATATCACTGATGAACATAGATACAAAATTCCTCAACAAAACACTAGCAAACAGAATCCAACAGCACATTAAAAGGATCATACACAATGATCAAGTGGGGTTTATCCCAGGAATGCAAGGATTATTCAATATATGCAAATCAATCAATGTGATACACCATATTAACAAATTGAAGGAGAAAAACCATATGATCATCTCAATAGATGCACAGAAAGCTTTTAACAAAATTCAACATCCATTTATGATAAAAATCCTCCAGAAAGCAGGCATAGCGGCACCTTACCTCAACATAATAAAGGCCATATATGACAAACCCACAGCCAACGTCGTCCTCAATGGTGAAACCATTTCCACTAAGATCAGGAACAAGACAAGGTTGCCCACTCTCACCACTATTATTCAACATAGTTTTGGAAGTTTTAGCCACAGCAATCAGAGAAGAAAAAGAAATAAAAGGAATCCAATTAGGAAAAGAAGAAGTAAAGCTGTCACTCTTTGCAGATGACATGATACTATATGTAGAGAATCCTAAAGATGCTACCAGAAAAGTACTAGAGCTAATCAATGAATTTGGTAAAGTAGCAGAATACAAAATTAATGCACAGAAATCTCTTGCATTCCTATACACTAATGATGAAAAATTTGAAAGTGAAATTAAGAAAACACTCCCATTTACCATTGCAACAAAAGAATAAAATACCTAGGAATAAACCTACCTAGGGAGACAAAAGATTTCTATGCAGAAAATTATAATACATTGATGAAAGAAACTAAAGATGATACAAATAGATGGAGAGATATACCATGTTCTTGGATTGGAAGAATCAACATTGTGAAAATGACTCTACTACCCAAAGCAATCCACAGATTCAATGCAATCCTTATCAAACTACCACTGGCATTTTTCACAGAACTAGAACAAAAAATTTCACAATTTGTATGGAAACACAAAAGACCCCGAATAGCCAAAGCAATCTTGAGAAAGAAAGAAGGAACTGAAGGAATCAGGCTCCCGGACTTCAGACTATACTACAAAGCTACTGTAATCAAGACAGTATGGTACTGGAACAGAAATATAGATCAATGGAACAGGATAGAAAGCCCAGAGATTAACCCATGCACATAGGGTCACCTTATCTTTGATAAAGGAGGCAAAAATATACAGGGGAGAAAAGACAGCCTCTTCAATAAGTGGTGCTGGGAAAACTGGACAGCTACATGTAAAAGAATGAAATTAGAACACTCCCTAACACCATATATAAAAATAAACTCAAACTGGATTAAAGACCTAAATGTAAGGCCAGACACTATCAAACTCTTAGAGGAAAAGATAGGAAGAACACTCTATGATATAGATCACAGCAAGATCCTTTTTGATCCACCTCCTAGAGAAATGGAAATAAAAACAAAAATAAACAAATGGGACCTAATGAAACTTCAAAGCTTTTGCACAGCAAAGGAAACCATAAACAAGACGAAAAGACAACCCTCAGAATGGGAGAAAATATTTGCAAATGAAGTAACTGACAAAGGATTAATGTCCAAAATTTACAAGCAGCCCATGCAGCTCAATATCAAAAAAACAAAAAACCCAATCCAAAAATGGACAGAAGACCTAAATAGACATTTCTCCAAAGAAGATATACAGACTGTCAACAAACACATGAAAGAATGCTCAACATCATTAATCATTAGAGAAATGCAAATCAAAACTACAATGAGATATCTTCTCACACTGGTCAGAATGGCCATCATCAAAAAATCTACTAACAGTAAATGCTGGAGAGGGTGTGGAGAAAAGGGAACACTCTTGCACTGTTGGTGGGAATGTTAATTGATATAGCCACTATGAGAACAGTATGGAGGTTCCTTAAAAAGCTAAAAATAGAACTACCATACGATCCAGCAATCCCACTACTGGGCATATACCCTGAGAGAACCATAGTTCAAAAAGAATCATGTACCACAATGTTCATTGCAGCTCTATTTACAATAGCCAGGACATGGAAGCAACCTAAGTGTCCATTAACAGATGAATGGATAAAGAAAATGTGGCACATATATACAATGGAATATTACTCAGCCATAATAAAAAATGAAATTGAGTTATTTGTAGTGAGGTGGATGGACCTAGAGTCTGTTATATAGAGTGAAGTAAGTCAGAAAGAGAAAAACAAATAGCGTATGCTATATATATGGAATCTAAAAAGCAAAACAAAAAATGGTCATGAAGAACCTAGGGGCAAGACGGGAAGAAAGACACAGACCTACTAGAGAATGGACTCGAGGATACGGGGAGGGGGAAGGGTAAGCTGGGACAAAGTGAGAGAGTGTCATGGACACATATACACTACCAAATGTAAAAGAGATAGTTAGTGGGAAGCAGCCGCCTAGCACAGGGAGATCAGCTCGGTGCTTTGTGTCCACTTAGAGGGGTAGGATAGGGAGGGTGGGAGGGAGACACAAGAGGGAGGAGATATGGGGATATATGTTTATGTATAGCTGATTCACTTTGTTATAAAGCAGAAAGTAACATACCATTGTAAAGCAATTATACTCCAATAAAGATGTTAAAAAAAAAAGGCACTTATAAATGAGCTGCATGAGGCCTGTGGGCTTGAGGGTGCTTATCTCTACTATAAACTCTTTTGTCTGCACTCTTGTAGTCAGCCTACTATGTTAGCTTTGCCAGATGCATATCCTTGATCTTAAATTATCTATAGCAGTGGTTCTCAAACTGTGAGCTCTTAGGATCGATTTATATTCTTCAAAATTATTAAGAACCCCAAAGAGCTTTTGCTTATATAGGCTATAACTACTGATAGTTATCATATTAAAAGTTAAAAGAGAAAAGTATTTAAAATATTTAATCCACTTAAAATAACAATAATAAACTCATTACATGTTAATATAACAGAATTTTTATTTAAAAAATAGCTCGATTTTCCAAGACAAAAATATGAGAAAAATGGCATTGCTTTATAGTTTTGCAAATGTCTTTAATATATAGCTTAATAGAAGACAGCTGGATTCTCATATCTGCTTTTCTATTAAACTTTCTGTTTTGGTTAAAGTACATGAAGAAAATCTGACATTTACACAGGTATGCAGTTGAAAAAGGAAAGAGTATGGCAATAATATTTCTAGATATTCTCCATTGAAAATACTACTCAACAAGTGGTAGTTTCTTCCAATGTGGAATTTAACCTTATCAATGAACGTTTGGTGCTGTTCCAAGTATTGACAGCTTTCATTATATAATACCAAAAAAATCATATTCATCAATATCAGAACCAACCTCATCATAAAGTCTTTCATTATCTGGGGGCTGTCAAGTTCACAGGGGCACATATACATTTACCACAATTCTAATTTTTCACAATAAATCTCAAATTTTATCATTAACAACAAATACTGTTAGTTGTTTTCCTTGTTTACTTTATACATTTTCAAGATAATGTTTACCAAATACTGATTCTAAATAACCATAGTTTTCAGTCATTCTTTTCAAATAAAATGTTGTTGCATTACAAAAGTGGTGACTTCAGCTTATAAACTGTACAATTGCTCAAGTGTTGTCCCTCAAGATAGCCGTTTTAATTTAGTATGCAGCAAAAGTGCTTATGTGTACTTCTCATTTTGTCATTTAGAATATTACAAAGACAGATACTCAGTGTCAAGATTTTATACAATTTATAATTTTTAATGTTTCATTCAGGGCATTCTTGATGAAACTTGATATTTTCCCCTGTGAATATGTGGCAGTGAAAAATACTATGATACAATGACTCCTATTATAGTTTGATTCCACTAACTTGATTTGCTAAAGTACTAGCAGTTTTAGCGGTTACTGCTTTCACACCATTGGTTTAATTTCACAGACCTCTTGAAAGGATCTTAGAGACCCTCAGGGGTTAACAGACCACACGTTTAAAACCACTGATCTATGCTAATTGTTCTCAAGGGAAGTGTACATAACCAATATCCAAAATAATCTTATCAATCCATACAAAACCAAAAATCACTAATCTATATACTCATGTATGACAGAAGCATGTGGAAGAGGCAATTAACCCAGAAAGGGGGATGAGGGCAACCAAAGGTTTATCAGAGGACATGCCCCTGAGATGAACAAGAAGATGAACAAGAAAAATCCAGGAAAAGACTTCCTGGTAAAGGGGTGGAGGTGCTTGGGAATGGCACCCAAAACAGAGAAAACATATTGTCAAACACCGTGACTGGACATACCATCGTGTATTAGTCAAGATAGGCTAGATCATATTGTGCTAATACACAACTAAATCTCCATAGTTTAGCATATCAAATTTATTTCTCCCTCATTGACTGTTACCAGTAGGACAACTCTCTAAGGCAACTGGATCAGCAGCCCAGGCTTGTGTTGTGGCTATGCCATGTGAACATGTGGCTCCAGAATCCATGGCAGAGGAGGAGAAAGCTGCTAATAATAGCTCCACTAATAGAACTGAACAAATATCCGCTAATGCTCCTAGACCATTAGCCATAACCCCTCAAATGGCCGCTTCTAACTTTAAGAGGCTGAGAAATGTGAGAGAGGGCTTGGATATTTGGAGAGCCTTACATTTCTATGGCTTAACCTATTTCCTTAAAAGAGATCCCTGGCACACATAATTTCTAAGAGTAAAGAGTTAAGGCCTCTGTTAATCAACCATAATGATGACTAGTAGAAAGATCCACACTGCAGTTTCAGACCAAAAAGGAGTATAAGTAGAGGACGGGAGATCAGATAAAAAGCGAGAGATTCTTTATGGTATAAAGATCAAAATCTCCCTCTGATATTGGAGAGCTAACTTTTTTCTTTAAATGGGTTAAAGAGGGAAAGAGAAACAGGTACTATGTAGAGAGAAGTCTAGAATTACACAAATTTATATCATAATGCTAATAGAAAAAATGTTATACTAAACTACTATGTAGTTTGTCCCTACTGTGTAAAATATGCATAAAAAGACTAAAAGGAAATACAGGATGATTTCAACAATTAATTCTGGTGATATTTCTATTTTCCATAATGAGCATGTTTACATTGTAACCAAGGGAAAAACTTAAGTTTCATTTTAAAAATGCCAATCTAAATGATAACATTTTCTACAAATAAGTCTGATATTGAGATGAGATCTTCATTAATACAGTGATCATACTTTCCCCCACCTTAAATTGGGATGTGTGGCTTGATATAAATTTGACAAGATTGAAAATTTTGCATTAAACAGTCTTGGAAAATCATAGGGCTGCATAGCCACAAAGAACTAAAAAGCTGTAATTATTCTTCTTTAAGCGCAAATGGGACATATTTACATATATGTATATATACATAACATACATATAATGTGTATATACATATACATATGTATATATGTACATAATGTACATATATATATTTTAACATACATCCTTGCTCTCCACAGAGGTGTTAGTGAAATTTGTGTTAATCCAATTTCTGTAAACTGAATTATGTTTTAAATCACCAAAATAGCTTGGTATTTAAATAATGCATTATTTTGAATTATTTTTCTATAGAAGATACACACACACACACACACACACACACACACACACACACATATTTGCTTAAAGGATAATAAGCATCTAATTTTTACCTCTGAAATCTGGGCTTTTTTTTTTTTTTTCTTTTGCAAACAGGAGAGAACACCTATGTTCTATCATTTCTCCCAGCAGAGGGCACTACAACCCAAGCATCATGCTTCACAAATTAAATCTTTATTTTGGGTAAAGGAGGAATATAAGCTGAGGTGATTTGTGCATATTCTTATCAATTTGTGCCAGACGTCAAGTGTGTGGAGACAGACAGCTAACAGCCCAGAGGGCAAACAATTTTTAATGAGGGTGTCATCACATCTAGGGAAGGTTAAAAATGGTTCTGGGAAGAAGCACAGGTTAAGTTCATTTTTTAAAATCCACTCTTGCAAAGGACAATATCAAGTTCCATGATAAATAAAGATATATCTATTAAGTAATGGATTCTGTTCTAAAAAACACATGATCTAGTGAAGATAAAGTATAAATACCCAGCAAACTCAGATGCAAGATAGCTGTAATAACTGACAGTTTTAGACCTCTAAATACCATTTAATATCTCTGGACACCCCTGAGGCAGACGCCCCTGCAGGAGAAGACATGGCACAGCGGTGTGTGTTTCTTCTTGCACTTCATGCCCAGGGGACAGCAATCTTTGAGGATGTCCGTGCAGACCTCTGCCTGAGGGACACGTAGACGTGCCTATAGGGACAGTAGCTGTTACGGCAAATTCCCTGAGGCAGGGGCAGTGCTCTCTCCTCAGTTGCACCTGCCCAAGTGGATGTAGTAAGTGCAATACTCCTCCTTCTGCTGCTTCTGCCTGGCCTACCAGATGATGGTCAGGCTGCATTGGCTGGCCTGGCTAGCCAGGGAGCAGCTGCAGGTGCTGGTAGACTCTAACCCACCCGTGTGCAGGAAGGGCCTGCTGCCCCCATTGCAGGTTTACCACCAAGTATTTTCTGAATTTATATTTGTTCAGAACCATAAACATTGTTATTGAATCTGTTGAAGAAGTACAAAATATGTTTGTTGCCTACAAACTTGGAGAGTATAAACTAAATACTATATGAAATATTAGTGGACAAAGCAAGGCAGAGCAAAGTTGGGAAGTGTACTTTCTGTCAGCATTCTAAGATGGTAAAATCATATCAAGATGGAATAGTTGTCCCAGAATGATTTAAAGCATGAATGTCAGAATCATCAGACCTGAACTGGAATTCTGTCCCTGCTGCCCAGCTGTATGAATTTGGCAAGTTTCTTAAGCTCCACAAGTCCCCATGTCCTTGTCTACAAAGTAGGAATGATAATAGTACCAAGGCTCATAAATAACATAACGAATGTAGAGTATTTAACACAGTGCCTAGTGCCCCACCATACGTGTACACACACACACACACACACACACCCGCCCCAAATGGTGATCTTCTGTTAGAGAAGCTTTAGGGAAGTTTAGGCCTTGATGGAAAGAGAGAATCTGGACAGGTAGAAACCATGGGAAAAGGCTGGCATTTTGGGTGAGGTGAATAATGAACTTGAACAAAGCAACGATGGTGGTACATTTGAGCACACTAGGAAAGAAATGCACATTAGGGAGCATAGGGATGGGATCTGGCATATGGGGTTAATCTAGAGAAGGGCTTCTCAGCTTTGGAGCCCTAAAGGAGGGAGTGGGATGTGTAGCTATTATAAGGAATCCTCAAATCTATTAGTGCTCCAAACAATGCCTTAAAGTGAATAATATGTATTACTTCCCACTTCCAAATATGTATAGATGCTATTGAAATTCATAAAATATAAATTTACTTAAGAGAACTGTTGAATTAAAGCTATTTTAACATTTATCAAAGAACACCATTCTTCAGGTCTCAACTTAAATCTCACATCCTCAGAGATTTTTCTCCTCATTCCACTACTTGAAATAGTGCCCAGGTCCTCATCACTTTCTGCCCTCATTTGCTTTAATTTGTTTTTTAGCATCAAAACCAACCTGGAATTATGTGTTTATTTGTTTACTCCCTGTCTCCTCTCTTTGTAAGCTACCATGAAGGCAAGGACTTTGTCGTATTCACTACCAAAACACCAGCACCCAGAACAATGCCTCTACATGGTGGGCTTCCAGTAAATATTTGCTGAATAAATGAACAAGTCTACAAAATACTAGATTCAAATGCACGCTACAAGGCAGATAAATTATGTTATATGCATCATCTTTGTCTTCTCAATGAATAATTTAAAGTAAAATTGCAGCAGAAGACTCTTCACTTCCTCTTTATAGTCATCATCAGCCCTTTTCATGAAATGACGATTTCTTATTAATATAAGAGATGCCACAGAAGAATTGGCCCAATTATGACACACATAAGAGGGAAATGAATCTTTGTTCTAAGAGGCTGCAGCTTAATCATGTGAAAGAATATTGCTTTTGAGATATAAGTATATGACCTAACTATTCATTTCAGTGTTGAAACGATAAAGACATTAATCAGAGTTTCCCCTAACCTCACACAGGTTAAACCTCTACCATATTATTTAAAATTAGGTAATATGTGTTGTCACTTGGATGCCTAGTCATCTATTACCAATACATTTTGAAGTCCTGCAACCCCAGACACCTTAAGAAAATGATCGTATGTCATGATATTGTTTAAAGGCGTGATAGAAACAAGATCTGTTGTTATATATTTAACAAGCGGGTCATCAAAGGATATACTGAACATTTGATGAGAAATTTGGTGTGATCCAAAGTACTCAATATATAGTATTATGTCAGGAGGCATCTGAATTTTTAATAAAAATGTCATATTATTGTTCCCTGGTCATGTTTATTCATTTCCCTGACCTTTATTCTGACATAATTAGATTACCGCTAATTGTAGGGCAAAAGTTGATAGTTCCATTAAAGTATTTTATGTTACTGAGCTTCCTCTCCCAAGAATTTGACAGGGTTGTTTTCACTTCATTGTCTTCCTATGAGAAGAATGTGAAAATAGTGGTCATGCTGCGCTCTTTTCTTCTCTCTAGTCTGGCTGTTATTATTTAAACACATTACATTAGCAAATTTGCTCTGGTTATTTGGCCACAAATGAATGGTGTGCATTAATATTAATCAAATAGTAATCAAATAAACAATTACACATGGGATAACCTATTTATCTATATACTCACCTATTACTACATCAGAGTTTCTGATATGTCTGTCCCTAAAACATCCTAAACTCTACCTCTTGCAAATCAAGTAAGATTTTTTACAGTGCTAATGACTTGAATAGTTGCACGTATAACTCCCTTCCACCCACCAAACCATCTGTTAACCTATGAAATTTGTCATGGTTCTCCTAGTAGGACAATCTCATCTACTTTCTTGGAGCCCGGTAAATATGATTCTTCTGTTCCTCTTTTATCTCTCAATAAATTAACTTTAGGTAAGTCCACAAAGATTCTGTTTCTGCAATTTAAAACTATTGCTGATCTTTTTTAATAAGGTGAATAGGACTTGACTCTAGGCAGAAACCCTAATCACAGGGGATCTTAGGATCACCAACTATCTTAGTCTGGACTTCTTAGAAAACAGAGCCTGAAGCAGAAAGCCTTACTTTGGGGGGCTTGCAATTCTAGGGAAGAAAGAGTGAGGGAAAGGGGCCAATGAGCAGGGAGGTATGGAAAGCAAATGCAATGAGGAAGATTACCAGTCTGGCTAGAGCTTTATATCAAGCTAATACAATATCTTCAGAATATCTATATGAGTTACTGTGTTTCTGCATAGACTGACCAGGGAGAGAGAGGAAGATGAGTTTATCCACCTTCTCCTATCTACCTTTGAACAAAGTTCACCATATAGTGAATCAACAGTGACACACTTTTAGGTTGTACCACCTGGTCCTTCCAGTAGCCATGGGAAATCTAAATCCCAAGACAGCAGTGACAGCATTCATAACACCAGCCACACTGCATGAGGTGAGCTAGTGAGCAGAAGCACGTCAGTGATACTGCCTACCTGTCCATGTATAGGCTTCAATCTCACAGGCCCAGCTGGGCAAGCCAGTGCACCTCCTGTGTGTCTCAGGCAAAGGAAGAGCCCAAATGGGAAGCATGAGGTGTAGTGTAAAGAATGAGACAACATGTTGTCAGTCTTGCTTGAGAATCCCATGAACGAGGGACTGGGAGCAGTCACCCCAATGTGACTGCCTGGCCAAGCAAGCAGAATACCATGAAAACATGGCTCCCACCACAAAGTCATCAGCAAGCTTTCCTCCAACAAAGTCTGAAATTCCTCTTCTATGGTCTATGTTAATGTGTAGGTGCCAGGAAATCTGGAGGATTATTAGGACCAACCAGAGAAAACTATGGTCTAGAATCCAAAGGTTGAACAAAAACTGGGTCTAGTCATAACCCAACAGAACTGGAAGGGAGTAAGCTCATGAAAGAGTATTGCGGCCATTATAAGAAAAAACCCCACTATTTATGGAAATTAAGCTTATAAAAGAAGTAGGGGAATAAGCCACTCTTAATTCTTACCTGTTCAAACTAAGTTCATTAAAGATATCCAACGATTTTGCAGTATTCACTAAAATGAGGCAATGTAAACCAAAGCAAGTAGTACCCCAAAGAATACATACAGATGGCCAACAGGCACATGAAAAAATGCTCAGCATCACTAATCAGAAGAGAAATGCAAATCAAAACCACAATGAGATATTACCTCACACCTGTCAGAATGGCTATCATCAAAAAGACCACAAATAATAAATGTTGGTGGGGATGTGAAGAAAGGGGAACCCTTGTATACTGCTGGTGGGAATGCAAATTGATACAGCCACTGTGGAAAACAGTATGGAGGTTCCTCATAAAACTAAAAAATAGAACCACCATATGATCCAGCAATTCCACTCCTGGGTATATATATCTGAAAAAAAATAAAAACATTAATTTGGAAGGATATATGTACCCCAATGTTTATAACAATATTATTTATGATAGCCAAGATATGGAAGAAGCCTATGTGTCCATCAACAGATGGATGGGTAAAGAAGATGTGGTATATATATATATATATATATATATATATATATATATATATATATAAAATATACTCACACACGTGCATACATGCACACACACACCCACAATGGAATACTACTCAGTCATAAAAAAGAATGAAATTTTGCCATTTGCAACATCATGGGTGGACTTGAAGGGTATTATGCTTAATAAAGTAAGTCAGAGGAAGACAAGTACTGTAGGATATCACTTATATGTGAAATCTAAAAAATAAAACAAACTAGGGCATATAGCAAAAAAAAAAAACAGACTCACAGATATAGAGAAAAAACTAGTGGTTACGAGTGAGGAGAGGGAAGAGGGGAGGGGCAAGATAGGAGTTTGAGAGGATTGAGAGGTACATACTACTATGTATAAAATAAATGAGCTACAAAGATATATTGTTAAGCACAGGGAATATAGCTAATATTTTATAATAACTATAAATGGAGTATAACCTTTAAAAATTGTGACTCACTATGTTGTACACCTGAAACTTATAGAATATTGTAAGTCAACTATACCTCAATAAAAAAGAAAACAGTACCTGCACCATGGGAAATGTGAGGCACTGTGAGGTAATGAAAAGAAAACTACTTGGAAGTAAGAAAAACTGGATTCCAGTCCCAATTCTGTTACTCATATTGTGGCTTGAGAAGTTTACTCAACTTCCCTGATCTCAGCTTGCTTTCCAGCTTTGTGCTGTACACTTCACAGTGATGTGAGGATTAAAGGAAACGAAGTACTGAAAATGTTCATTACAGCAACAGGAAATCAGCAAATCTTGTTTAAATCAGAAACTGCTCCTGAACTATATTTTGTCACAAATTTTTTTCTTCTCCAATATTTAAGTTTACATGCAAATATGTATACTAGTATCTCTCACCATCTATGTGACATTAATTGGTTGGATCTTGCTATGAATTAGTTATTTTGCTTTGAATGAGTGAATTAGTGAAAAATTCAACTGAGGTGTTACAAACATTCTCTGAAGAATGATTGTTCTCAGGCATCAATATCTGGGCACTGACAATAACTCCTCAATAACAATACTTAACTATTTATTGGGCACTTCTTGTGTAACAGGTGGTAACCTAAGTGCTTAATATAGGTAATCTCATTTAACTTCCTAGTAGCCCTATGATGTAGAAACAGGTCAGCTACATAATTTGTAAGGCCTAATGAAATGTGAAAATTTGAGGTCCCTTAAGCTTTTTCCTCTAAAAACATTTTTTACTGATGAAACATAATAGGGATATTGGTGTTGCGTAACATTACAAAATAATAAATGGAAAAATATATAATTATTGCTATCACAATAAATAGCAACACTTTGTAATATATTTGTTATAAAAATTTGGGGTTTACTTTTATAAAAACTCATTTGTTAGCTTATTAAAATTTATACTTTTATCAACCTTGTTTTCAACTGGTATAATTAAAATTTATGTCAGTAGCTCTTGGCAAGATCACAATTTTTTTCTTTTTTAAAAGGTAAACAATTTAGTTAAAAGTTTATTTTATATAAACATAATTTTTGACAGCTGTACGTTTACAGAAAAGTGCAGTGTCCATGTCCCCACACAGTTCTATTGTTACCATCTTACATTAATATGGTTTATTTGTTATAATTATTGAACCAATATTAATACATTATTATTAAATAAAGTCCATACTTTACTCATATTACTTCAGTTTTTTTTCCCTAATGTCCCTTTTCTGTTCTTGGACCCCATCCCAGCTACCATAGTATATTTAATTATCATGTCTCCTTAGGATCATTTTGTCTATGACAGTTTCTCAAACTTACCTTATTTTGATGACCTTGATAATTTTGAAGAGTACTGGTCAGGTATTTTGTAGAATGTCCCTCAACTAGGGTTTGTCTAATGTTCTTCTCATGATCAGATTGGGGTCACAGGTTTGGGGGAAGGATACCACAGAGGTACAATGTCATTATCAATATGTGCCACTAACGTGATTTATTACCGTTGATGTTGACCTTGTTCAACTGGCTGAGGTAGTGATCGTGTGGTTTCTCCACTGTAAAGTTACTCTTCCTCTTCACCTTCCCAAAGGGTACTCTTTGGAAGGAAGTCACTCTTTGCAGCCTCCCTTAATGAGTGGAGAGTTACATTCCACTTCCTTGAGAATGGAGTATCTACATAAATTATTAGGAATTCTTCTACATGAGAGATTTGTCTCTTCTCCCTCACTTCTTTTTTTCTTCCAAGCATTTACTTATATCAGTATACACTCATGGATATTTATTTTGTACGTTGAGTTATAATCCAATACTTTGTTGCTCAAATTGTTCCAAACTTAACCTTCGAAGTTCTTTTTTTTTTTTTTAGTAAATTTATTTATTTTTGGCTGTGTTGGGTCTTCTTTGCTGCACAACGGCTTTCTTTAGTTGTGGCGAGCGGGGGCTACTCTTTTTTGCCGTGCACGGGTGCTTCATTGTGGTGGCTCCTCTTGTTGCGGAGCACGGGCTGTAGGCGCACGGGCTTCAGTAGTTGTGGCATGCGGGCTCAGTAGTTACGGCTCATGGGCTCTAGAGCACAAGCTCGGTAGTTGTGACACACGGGTTTCAGTAGTTGTGGCATGTGGGCTCAATAGTTGTGGCTCGCGGGTTCTAGAGCGCAGGCTCAGTAGTTGTGGCACACAGGCTTAGTTGCTCTGCGGCATGTGGGATCTTCCTGGACCAGGGCTTGAACCCGTATCCCCTGCATTGGCAGGTGGATTCCTTTTTTTTTTAAACATCTTTATTGGAGTATAATTGCTTTAAAATGGTGTGTTAATTTCTCCTTATAACAAAGTGAATCAGCTATACATATACATATATCTCTATATCTCCTCCCTCTTTCGTTCTCCCTCCCACCTTGTTACATTCTTTTTTTTTTCTTTCTTTCTTTATTTTTATTGGAGTATAATTGCTTTACAATGGTGTGTTAGTTTCTGCTTTATAACAAAGTGAATCAGTTATACATATAAATATGTTCCCATATCTCTTCCATCTTGCGTCTCCCTCCCTCCCACCCTCCCTATCCCACCCCTCCAGGCGGTCACAAAGCACCGAGCTGATCTCCCTGTGTTATGCGGCTGCTTCCCACTAGCTATGGCAGGTGGATTCTTAATCACTGTGCCACCAGGGAAGTCCTAGAAGCTCTTTTAGTTGCCTCCTGTGTCCAAACTAGGTGACATACTACCATCACGTTTTTTTGTTTTGTTTTTTGGGGGGCTTTGTTTGTTTGTTAGCACTTTCTTTCTGGAATTACAAGGTACTGTGAGCTCATCTCATGTATTTCCTGTCCCAGTCCTAAACTCAGCCGTTTCTCCATGGAGCCCTGGTGACTTTTATTGGAGAATGGTATTAGAAATCAAGATCTGGGAGCTAAGTGTGTTTGTGGCTACTGTGTTTCCTTGCTTCTAAATCCTCTCAGCTGAAAGAAGGAGGAAATATGCCTACATATATACATACGTAGTATATACATAGTAAATATATGTTTGTATACATATGTGTTATATACTATGTATACATATTTACAAGCATAGTGTATACATAGTAAATATATGGGTGTATATGTATATATATATATCCAGTGTATATATGTCTACAAATATCTCTCTGTGTAGCAATTTGTATCCATATTAAACTAAACATGAATTCATACTTATCTCTCTAAACCTAATCCATTACCACATGGATCTTTCTAGTCTTAAAATTTTTGAGAATTTTTAATTTTGAGAAAGCTCTTTTCACTGATGCGACTGCTACTTGACCTCTTAAGAGTATTTTATACAATCTGACATTTAGATAAATTTCTAATAAATTATTTAAAATATAAGTTTTAGTATCTCTAGAGCTGATGATTCTCACATAACTAAAAAGATTTTTCTAAAAAGAGTTAACTTTTCATAGAAATCAGTTCTGAGTAAGTCTGAAATTAATTTTAAATTCAAATTTATACAATGAAATTTTAATGTTTCTTCAGACATTTCTTGTAACTTGTGGAAGCCATACAAAAAATTGAAAGTGGCATCATGATTTGTATATAATTCAAAGTGCCTATACAAAGAAAACTTAATTAAAAAAAACTTTTTTTGTTTGTTTGTTTGTTTGTTTTTCTTTTTTTGCAGTACGCGGGCCTCTCACTGTTGTGGCCTCTCCCATTGCGGAGCACAGGTTCCGGACGCCCAGGCTCAGTGGCCATGGCTCACGGGCCTAGCCGCTCCACGGCATGTGGGATCTTCCTGGACCGGGGCACAAACCCGTGTCCCCTGCATCAGCAGGCAGACTCTCAACCACTGCGCCACCAGGGAAGCCCCTAAAATTTTTTTCATTAATAATCACTTCATTCAAAGTACCATGTGACAATAGTTTTCTTTTCCATTGAATGAAATGATCTTTAAAGACAATTTCTATTTCTAAGACTATAGGTATTTGTTTTGCAATGGTGGAGCAGTTTTCAAAATTGGAGACTCTATACCTTTTTAAGAATTCTAATAACTTCCTGATATACTTTATTGCAAGGTCCATGTGTATGACTTTATTTTGTAATAATTTACTGGGAAAGTTTATTGATTGAATGCTTGTAGTCCTTCTGACAAAGCTCAGGCTAGAGAGTTAATATTTGTGCAGACTTTGCAGGGAGAGCTCTGGAACAGAAGGATGAGCTGGTCTTCTACCACCGTCTCATCCCTGTGTCCATGTGAGGACCTTTCTTGTGCAATGGCCACTACCACTGCTACTGCTACCTCTATTGCTGCTGCCACAATTGTCACTACCAACCTGAACCAAGGTCCCATTCTGGCAGCCCGCTCAGACATGTACATGTGCTCCAGACAGTGAGGCTCACAGCTTGTCACCTATGCTGCCCGTGGTGCCTTGGGACTTGAGCCTACAGATGTGGGCACTACTGCTTGATCACAATCATATGTGCTCACTGTTACCCAGTGTACTGCCTCTGCTCATGCACATGTTCACAGTTAAAATAACTAAGAATTTCAAGATGGCACAGTAGAACATTAAACCAAGTGGGAGCCCTTCTGGTAGGAAGTGTCCTGTAAGACTGTACAAGTTGTACTCTCATGAACCTGTCAGTAGGATAGAGACTCTTAGTAGCCTTGTTTAAAAAAATTAGAAAACTAAGGTTTGAAAAGTCACCTGCCCAAGGTTATACAGCTAGTAAACAGCAGAGCTAGGGATTAAACACAAACATATCTAATCCGAAAATTAAATTCTTAGTTATGTGCTGAGCCATATAGAAAAGCTCACTCCGTCATAAACTTCTGGTTGGTCACAGAAACTGCTGATGGCTTATTCTGTTGGAGCAGTAGCACTGTCTTTCTATAGGGTAATGTCTTATTCCTAATTCTAAATAAAAATTAAAATTAAAAAAATAGGTCTGTGGTACTGACATCTTTAGTAGATTAAATGTTATAAAATGAATGCATGGTTGTGGATGTGGCTTATTCCTTCAATTACAGTGGTGGAGGAACCATATAAACCATACTCCAGGGGTGCACTAATCAGATTTGAATCCCAGTGGGGCCTCTAACTTACTAGGTGACCTTGGACAAGTTGCTTAATTTCTCTTTGCCTTTTTCTCCCACCTGTAAAATGGTAGGAACAATAATACCTACCTCATAGGGTTTTCACTGAGAATTTAGTGAGTTAATTCCCATGAAGCACTTAGTAAGCTGCCTGGCATATATATTTAAGTACTTAATAAATGTTAGCATTTGTATATCTTTAAATTTTTATAATAATTTTATATTTGTAGGTATGAGGAGTGAAGAGAAAGAAAAATTCGGGCATAACTCAAAATTTTAACAGCGATTACCTCTAGGTGATGAGATTGTGGATTTAAAATTTTTCTTTACACTCTTATGTATTTTCAAAATTTTGTGTAACATATAGACCAATATTATTATAATACAAAGAAAAATAAATTCTATTTTAGAAACTTAAAATAATATTTCTTACACTTACTCCACCTGGAGTCATCTACATTTCATCCCTGTCTCTCTCCACACAAGCACACACACACACACACACACACACACACACACACACACTCATGACAATACACATCCAGAGAAATATATTCACAGATCAATCACACTCTGTTTAATCTGAATTTCAGTAAACAAAAAATAGTTTTTTAGTATAAGTATATTTCAACTATTGCTTGTCCTTGCAAATAAATGGCTCAGCTGGGTTTCAAACCTGGGCTGTGCAGCTGTGGAATGTGGGAGGATGTCAAATATGGCATAAAATATACTTATACTAAAAATTTATTTATTGTTTATACGAATTTCAAATTTAATCAGGTATCCGACATTTTATCTGTTAACTTAACTTCTTAGGCCCCATTGATAGACTAATTCTGATTTTCCTCTGTTTTTCTAACCAGATCTAAATATAACCAATGGAATGAATTTTTTCAAATCTTTTGATTAGAGTTGGCAGCTCAATATTACTCAACAAAAATAAAACAAAATGTTTCAAGATTCAAACATATAATTTTTGCTTCCCCTCCAGCCTTGAGTTATTGTTCTATCATATACACAAACACACACAAAACCACACACTCGGGAACATTTCCCTCCTTCTCCACCACCTCATCATCTCCTCACCTCTTCCTCATCATAATGACCCACCATTTCCATTCTTGTGGTCTATAATATTTTTTTAAGGGAGAGAAGGAAACAGAACTAAAACATCATACTAAGGAAGTAAAGTAAAATAGTTTGAATCAGAGTAACATAACCTGTTTTTCTTGTCCCTTGTGTCTGTGGGGTGTTTTTTCAATTACTTTGTGAGTCATGGTCCTTCCTATGCTTTGCTGAATCACAGATAGTCCTTATGTAAATGCTCTAGTGTCAGTTGTTATAAAGAACTTTTTTTTTTTGAGAGCTAAATGAGCCCTGAGCTGAGTTCTTCATTCCTTTGCTGCTTGTTTCTTTGCTTATCATTTTCACTGGTTTCTTTTCAGCTGAAGACTCATGGGCATTGCCATGGGTTTTTAATTTCCCCCATGTATTATCATGTTGGATCTTTTCCAAAACATGAAAGGGTAGGTATTATTTCCACCATTTTAAGGAAGCTAGACTCAAGTAAGATGTCAGACATGGGACTAGCAAGCCTTGGGGGAAGAATTAAAGTACAGGTATTCTGACTCCCAGAGGTCTTTACTGGTCAGTTATGGGGGTTAGCTTCTATAGTATCAAAGAAACAGACACCTTTATGAAGGTTGACCCCTGTTGGAAGAACCATTGACATGAACTGTAAAGAGGTTCTCTAGTTTATTTCCAATTTAAAACAATTTCTTATTCATCTCATCATTGATTCCTCACAACACAAACTCAGAAAAGTTCTCATTTTATTTTCCCCCAAAAGTGGAAGAAAATGAAGTTCAAAAGGTTATGAAACTAAAACTACCTCACAACTGGTTGGAAACCAAACTGAGAGACATTTCTATTTTTCTATGCCAGCATATAATTAGAGAAAGTAAAATAATGTGTTTCAAATAAGATTGTAAGTGCCAAGGTAAGGGACTGTGTCTTTTTATTTTCTTACTCCTCCCCCTGAACTCTAGTATACGTCTCACAGGCATTAGGTGTTCCAGCTCTGTTCATTGCTTCCAATTAAGTATTTCCAAGTGTAGTTACTTCTGACTTAATACCAAAAAATAAGGCTTGTCCTTTGGACCTAGAGTCTTTTCCCCTCCCAGCAGCCATGAAGTGAAGAAACAGATCATCTAAAGTGAATTTCTCTATTGTTAGACATCAGGAAAATCCTTTAAATACATTTTGAGATAGAATCTCCACACATAATAGTGACAACTTCTTCCTGAAGTAATTAGAAATGATGAAGAGTATGGTATCCACCTTTATTTTTAATCAATTATATTCCAAAGAAAAATATGACATTTTCCAGCACTCTGTAAATGGCAATCTCAAACTAAATCTCAATTCCTAATAATATAATTTCCCTAATACATGATTATATAAGCTAAAGTAAAATATCCATCATAAAAAATGTTAAAATTGTAGAGTTTCTTATTTTACAATTTTTAAAAATCACTTTTCGGCCTTCTTGGTCATGTATACTGACTTTTTACTATAAAGGTTGTTTTAATATCAAAATAATGATATTCTATGACCATCCTCAATAACCAAAATTCTACCACATATATTTTCTTCTGCCACATACATAGCTCTCATTAAATGAAGAGAAGTGAAATGTCCAGGAAATCTATTAATCTATTAATATTCTTTTTCAAAATATCATGTTCCATTTTATCCCAATATTACAATTATTTACCCATCACTAAAGACTCTTGTTATATTTTTATTATTTCTCATTCTTGAGTCTTGATTTAAATTCACCTTTTTGCTTGCTGAACTCTATCTTCAAGTTATTTTTTTTCTTTTTTCTGTTTCTTTTTTTTTAAACATCTTTATTGGAGTATAATTGCTTTACAATGGTGTGTTAGTTTCTGCTTTATAACAAAGTGAATCAGCTATATTCAAGTTATTTTTAAACAAGAAAATTATACAGATGGTATATTTTCTGAGAACTGGCATGTCAGAATCTCTTTCTACTTCCTTTTTCTCATTTTATAGGATTATTGGACCATAAACTTTCCCAAATAATTGTATATACATTATTGCCTTTTATTCTAGTGTTTTTGTTATAGAGTAGAAGTCTAAGGCTGGTGTGATTTTTATTCTTATATAGGTTACCTTTTTGGTTTCTGGATGAAGGTAGGAAATCTTTATCCTATAACTTTTTTTCTATTTTTTTTTTGCCAAGAGATCTAGATGTGGTTATATTTGGCACTAAACTTTGGGAAATTATGAGCATTTTCAATGTTCTCATGCTGGAAAAATGTTCTTCCTCTATAAATTTGATGATTGATTCTGTTCCAATTGTTCTTTTTTTTCTTCCTCAGGAACACAAATGATTTATTACCTGAATGTCCATTTTCTGCTCTCCATGTCAATCATTATTTCTAGTTCCAGCTCAGGTTACTTTCCTTTGCATTCTGAATGATCTCATCAGATCTATACTCCCAAAAATCACTTATCTCTGTTATTTGGTGTCACTTTTTCTTTTTATTACTTCTACGTGGATTTTATATGTTATGACATTTCTGTGATATTTTGAATTTTCTTTAGTGACAGACAACTCTTTTGTTATGTGTACTCTTATCACAGCATATTTTCCCCTTATGTTTGGCTACTTTTTTTTTTTTGTGGTACGCGGGCCTCTCACTGCTGTGGCCTCTCCCATTGTGGAGCAACAGGCTCCGGACGCCCAGGCTCAGCGGCCATGGCTCATGGGCGCAGCCGCTCCGCGGCATGAGGGATCTTCCCGGACCGGGGCACGAACCCGTGTCCCCTGCATCAGCAGGAGGACTCTCAACCACTGCGCCACCAGGGAAGCCCATATTAGGCTACTTTTGTTTAATAAGATCATGTCTTCTTGCATATCTTTGCTGATACCAAGCACATGTCCTAAAATTTTTTGAAGAAAACTTTCTGAGATATGTCTGTCTTCTGAGTTTATATATCATCTGATTTAGAGGACCTTAACCATGCCATACAGTTAGATGCAGGATAATTTCTGATCTTACAAAGAGAGTATATGAAAACTACATCAACCACCCATTTTAGAGTACCACCAGCTCCAGCATTCACTGGTGCCAGTGCTCTTTCTTTCTCTGTTTAAATTGCTTTTCATTAGTCCATTCCTTGTGTGATAACAAAATACCATAGATTGGGTAGTTTATAAACGGCAGAAATATATTTCTCACAGTTCTGAAGGCTAGAAGTCTGAGATCAGGGTGCCAGTATGGTCCCGTGAGGGCCCTCTTCTGACTCAGACGTCTTGCTGTATAGTCAAATGGTGGAAGAGGCTAGGGATCCCTGTGCACACTCTTCCGTAAGGCCCTAATCCCATTCATGAGAGCTCCATCCTCATGACTTAAGCACCTTCACCTACTAATACCACCACCTTTAAGGGTTAGGATTTCAACCATAAATTTTGGGGTACACATTCAGACCATTTAATAAAATAACTACATTTTCATAGAACTTTTCATCTTTCCTGTGTCCCTAGATAGGATGGTGTGCTGGACAGTGTGGCTTCTTTTGAACACACACAGAGAGAAAAGACTTGATGGGTCACAACTGGATGGTTCAAACTATAGTTTCTATTTGGCTAGCTTTATTCCCTGGGCTAGGGAATCACAATAGCAGTGGCTTTGTCGGAATTGTTGGGGTTCTCCACACAATTCTGGTTCAGGGATATAGCTTGGGTCATCTAAGAAGCTGCTTTTTAAACCAACCAACCGAACACTGCAGTTACTGAAAATTACTACCAGAATTTATAATTTTTCTTATCCTTCCTTAATTTCTGGTGATTTTGCTCCTTTTGCCTTTGAACAATACCATAGACTCAATTTTTTTCATCTGCAATATGAGGATAATAACATCTAACATAGAGGGTTGTTATAAAAATTAGGGAAAATATATGTAACACTATGTACAGGGCCTGGCTCATAACTAGTAGATATTATTTTTATTATTATTATCTTCATGCTTACTTTAAGGGGAAGTTGGGAGAGGAAGTATTAGGCACTACTGATATGGCACCATATTAACCTAGACACTCTATTTGTTCAATTTTATGGTCACCTTAAGCTAAAGCTATTTAACACTAAGGGAGTTATGATAAATTTGTAAATATGATTTCAGGCAACTATTTTTACCTGTTTTTGAATAAAACCCCTTTTTGTAAAGAAAAAAAACACTTGTATTCTTAACAAAATATAAATAATTAAAAAGCACATTAATAAAGTATGCTAATATACTTTCAAGTATTACTTAAGGTTGATTTGAAGTCTAATCAATTGAGGGTTTGCTATCAGGGAATCAGAATTTTTTTTAAAACTAGTCTTTTAAATTTTAGAAAAGCAAAAAAGTCATTGTATTTAAGACTTAAATATCAGGGCTTTACAAAGACAGTCTACAGATTCATGTCAAGGCAGAATCATGACCGACATTCAGTGTTGGGCTCTCTCTCAGTAGTAAGAATACAAGCTTTGATGTGGATCCTTCTAATTTTACATACAACTCTGTCATTTACCAGCTGGGTGACCTCCAGTAGTTTACGTTCTCCTCCAGAGCCGAGTTTTCTCATTTGAAAAGTATTTTACTATAAATGTATCTGAAACCCTTAGCAGAGGATCTATACATTTTTATGCTCAGTAATTTTTCTACCCACCTGTTTATTCATCCGTATATGCTTTATATGGAGACCGAAGTTAATTCCTGGTTTCGATGCCTTGAAATGTTGGTAAATATTTCTTCTGAACCTCAATAGGATTAGTAGGACCCCTACAGAATAACCCCAGAGACTGAGTGCTAGGAATGGGTTAAAGAATAGCAGGTTCAATGGACTGTCTAACCATCTGCACACAGTGCAAATCAGAATGTGCTTTTCTTCCACTCCTTTTCATGAAAGCAAACTAACACGTTTCTGTGACAGACTGTGGAATAAGGATGACATCTTCATACATGCCATTACCAGCATCCTCTTCTACTGAAAGGGTTGTCCAAGGAAGTGAAACAGCTATGGAAGGGGAGTGGCCATGGCAGGCCAGCCTCCAGCTCATAGGGGCAGGCCATCAGTGCGGAGCTAGCCTTATCAGTAACACTTGGCTGCTCCCGGCCGCTCACTGCTTCCGCAAGTAAGTTTATTAGAGCTGTTGCTAGTCTTCCTTACTCAGTTATTAATTACCGTCAATTTAGTGCTGGGAAGAGTTCAATCTCACCAGCTTAGCCTCTACTCCATTCTGGATGGACCCTGTCCCCTAAATACATTATGGTTGCTCTATGCCCCAATCATACTCATCCCCTCACCCTTCTCTCCTTATCTATCATGTTTGGTTTGCATCATTCTTATGGCTCTTACAACATATTCTCTTGTAGCATCATGACACCAGTGTGATCTTTTCTACTATACCATAAATTATTTTAGTTTAAAGACTATTATACATGTAACAAATTTAAACTCTTCTACCTATTTAAAGAGAAAATTCAGCCAGTTTAAAAAATATTATTCCATCTATCCTCCAACTATCAACATCCACCATCACTTTAGTAAGTGATGAGAAAAACATCAAATAAGAAAAAAGAAAAAAATCAAAGGTATCACTCTTGAAGCTCTCCCTTCCAATTGCATTATCCAAGAACTGTGTGGGCTTTTATGGACCAGAGAGGTATGTGGATGGTGAAAGAGACCAGCCAGCCTTTATCACTGCCCTCATAGAATGTAAGACTGATCACACACAATCTAAAAGGAGCTCTCTGCTTGGGCTTTCACAGTTGTAGCTCTTAACACTCAGCTATATCACTTCACATACACAGACATGCACAGGCACGCTATTGCCCCAAGACCAGGGACACACTATCTTTTCTCCCTGAGGTTTCACTATCAGGGTACAGAAAGTTTTTCCTTTTAAACCCTCAAAACACAAAAGCTCTGAGTAAAGCCCTGGCCAGTGGCACTGTTCACACACCCTTTCAGAGGAAACTATCCTTGGTGTGTCTAGGAGGTGCTTGGTCATCCTTCTGTGGTAACACCCAAATTGTTTCAAGATGCCTACACCTTAATTTATGGAGCAGACGTGCAATGAGAATAACCTAATGAATTTAAGGTGATTGTCACTCTTTCATGAAAGAAGAGAAAAGGGACTCACACAAATTCACAACCCTGAAAATAACTAGCATCATGCCTTAGGTAAACTTGAGTCTCACTAATTTTTCAAGGCTTTCTGATTTTTTTTCATGTTTACAGACTCCTCCAATCTTCACACTTGTGTTTGGGAGTGTCATCTATTTTGCTTTGTAACTGATCTTTGCTTATATAAATTAAAAATAAATAAGCCCAGAATGTCAATGCATTTAGTGAAGAATATAAGCTATAATGACTGAGATACATTTTTGGCAGGTCCAGTGCCATCTCTGTGTGTTGGCAGACCTACATGGGGATCGGCCATTGAGTTTCATAAAAATAGAGATAACTGGTGACCTTGATAAAAGAAACTGTGATTATATGATGGGAATGGGAATGAATTCAAGAGAGAAAAGAAGGAGAAGGATTTCAAGGAGTTTTTAAATGAATGGGAGCAGAGAAATTTGACAGTTGGGGGTGGTTGTGGACTCAAAGGAAGGATTTTTTTAAAATATGAGAAATGTAATAGCATATTTTATGCCAGTAATAATAATAATATAAAAGAGTTGGGAAAGGTAATGATCCTGGAGAGAAAGGGTTCCATTTCGCAGGTGATATAATTTCATGTAACTGCATAATACAGTGTACTGTTGTGAAGGAAAAATAAAGATTCTTTGAAGACAATTTCACAATTATCCAAATACTTTTAAATTTTTTATGTTTTTTCCCTACAGAATTAGTGTATTTTAAAAAATTTTGTTTAAGACAAATGTTAGTACCTTTATGTCCATGAAAAATGATGCCAGTCTTTGTGAAACAAGAGTGTGTAGGGAAAAAGTTCTTGACAGGATATCATGAGACCTAGGCCATCTCTCTCTGACAGTAACCAGGTGGATATGTGACTTACCTGGCAAGCCATTTAACTTCTTAGTGAGTCTTAGTGTTCTTATCCACAAAACATATTGAACTGTGCCTAGGAATGGAGACTCCCTTTCTGGTTGATGATGCATGAAGAGATGGGTATTCCTGTTTTGTCCACTCCATTAGCTTACAAGCTCCTTAAGGACTGAAGTAACATATGTCTTTGTAGCTTCCAGAATTCTATTTTTCAAACGAATGCTTCAGCCCTAAGATTTCTGCTTTGAATAAAATCTCCCTTTAAAGTGTAAATAAGTAAAACACATGAGAGGCACTTCCCTGGTGCCGCAGCGGTTAAGAATCCGCCTGCCAATACAGAGGACACGGGTTCGATCCCTGGTCCAGGAAGATCCCATATGCCGTGGAGCAACTAAGGCCATGCACCACAACTACCGAGTCTGCACTCTAGATCCTGCGAGCCACAACCACTGAGCCCACACGCCATTACTACTGAAGCCTGCATGCCCTAGAGCCTGTGCACCACAACTACTGAAGCCCCCACGCTCTAGGGCTTGCGGACCTCAACTACTGAGTCCATGTGCTGCAACTACTGAAGCACGCGTGCTTAGAGCCTGTGCTCTACAGCAAGAGAAGCTGCCCCAATGAGAAGCCTGCACACTGTAGCGAAGGGTAGCCCCCGCTCACCACAACTAGAGAAAACCCACGTGCAGCAATGAAGACCCAACGCAGACAAAAAGAAAAAACAAATTATATACATAACCAAGTGGAAATTAAAAAACAAAAACAGATGAGAGAGGAGCCCTCCCCATATCCCAATCCCTCCACCCCTAGGCTCTGCCTGCTCATCCCTGGGGCAGTGCAGAGTACTCTGAAAACTACTGATCTTTCAGGTTTTTCATTATACTTAAAAGTTATGATTCACCAACACAGTAATCCTGCATGAACAAGGAACTCCCCTTTCTGAATTCTCTTCTGTGTGATTTGCTTTTAAATAATTTTCTTCTACATAGAGAATTTCAAGTTTCTATATATTTCTAGTCATTCTTGAAAGGGATAATTAGACAAAGAGGGAACTGGGCTTTAGATTAGAATAGGGAGGTAAAGAGATGATAGGAGTAGACAGAATTTGCTTGTTATGTAACCTTGTGGTAGAGAAAAGCATCTGTGTTAAGGAAGAGCCTCAAAAATAGTAAGAGGGACTGACTAGGCCAGGTCAAAGGCAGTGGGAGCACTAACAACATGACACTGAATAGGGCTGCTTAGCCCTTGAGTATTGGGGCAGGGTATGGGCCTTGGGTGGAGAAACAATCCTGTGTACATATGAGGGTTTGTGAAGCAGACAAATTGCACTTTATCTCAAAGATCAAGGTAAGACCCAGTAAACAAGAACTGACAGGTGAGTCATAAAATAAGAATGGATGGAGTGTCTCATATAGAAGGAAAATATCTCTTATGGTGCATAATATCCAAAACAAATCAAAATTAATTTCTACATACTTCACTGAAATTATAGAAGAAATCAAATTTGAAGAGTTTCTAATAAACAAGGAATTAAAATATTAGAAACTAATTGTATAGTAGCCATTACTATTATTATTCCAAACATAGCATGGAATTCCATTTAGTTACTGTACTCTCTTTAATTTTAGAGTATGTAAAATATTTTAAGGGCTTTCATACTCTCATTTGTATCAATATTTTAACCTCTTTTTTCCATAAGGTCATCAACTGCAAATTCTCTCACCATAGGGATTTTTCAGGAGCATAATTCCAATAGTTGGGGAGAATATGGTCTCAATCTTTTTTTAAAGGATACAGTTAAGCATCACACATTTTACCCTTTATATTTTGCAGACATAAAGACCCAAGTCAATGGATTGCTACTTTTGGCACGACTATAACACCACCCGCAGTGCAACGAAGTGTGAGGAAAATTACCTTTCATGAGAATTACCATAGAGAAACAAATGAAAATGACATTGCTTTGGCTTAGCTTGCTACCCGAGTTGAGTTTTCAAATGTAGTTCAGAGTTTGCCTCCCAGATTCATCCATAAAGTTGCCGTCTAAAACAAGTGTATTCGTCACAAGGTTTGGATCCATTGTAGATGATGGTGAGCTGTTCAACATAATTTACTTAGTACAATTTTATCTTGGGATCTAATGAGGCATCTAGGGGATACCGCTTTAGACTCTTCATTAAAATGTGGATGTTTCTAATGTGTATGGCTCTGACAAGAACAAGGTACTGTGGGTTAAAAAGTAAAAGGAATCAGATACCTGTCCTTGAGGAGTTCACAATTAATTGGAGCAGTGGTGAGGAAAGGGAGAGGTCAATAACATGATGAACAGAACAGACCGTTTTAGATACTATAAGGAACAAAATGCTATGGGAGTACAAGGGAGTAAAGGATTACAAATTGTATATTTGCCAGACGTAAACACTCCCGGCTAGCATATACTTCATATACTTTTTTTGGTATAAATTCTTCCTAATTTTAATGAGGATATATAATGATCATAAACATGAAAGTGTTTTGTAAATGTTTTTAGACTCAGTTGTGTAGTATTCTCTCCTCCTAACCACTGGCCTTACTCTCTGCTGGTGTCATATTGTTGCTGTATCTTGGGCATTTGTTTTGTTTCTCATGTTTTGAAACACCTGAAATAACATGCAGGGGTCCCCAACCCCCAGGCCGTGGCCCGGTAGCAGTCTGTAGCCTGTTAGGAACTGGGCCGCACAGCAGGAGGTGAGCAGTTGGCAAGTGAGAGAAGCTTCATCTGCTGCCCCCCATCGCTCGCATTACCAACTGAACCAACGCTTACACCCACTGGTCCATGGAAAAACTGTCTTCCATGAAAACGGTCCCTGGTGCCAAAAAGGTTGGGGACAGCTGCTATACAGCATAGAGTAGGACAAATAGACCTGTGCAGCTTGTACCCTGGTTTCTTCTTGACTAGCTTTTGGAAAATCAATGAACTCCTCTGAGCCTCAATTCCCTTACATGGAAAAATGTGAAGTTGGACAAGATCAGTGTGATGAACCCTCTTCTCATGAAAAAAAAGGGCATACACACACAATATTGCATGTAGTTTTGAGGGTTCCAATAACTCTTGAAGAGCCACAAATATGATATAATATTGGGTCATGTATGTGTATTGTTCCTTGCACGTAGGCATTTTTGACACAGAAAATACAATTAGGCAATAATTAAATAATAAAAATCTTAATGCTTTTGTTCCTAGGAATATACAATTTATGTGTCTTCTGAGTCTTAGATATAACTCTATTCAAAGAACATGTTTTTCATTTCTACATTTGTTTTTGTAATAGGACCTACACAAAATAGACTTCAGCAAGCCAGGGTGGAAACCATAAGCACTGATGTGTGTAACAGAAAGGATGTGTATGATGGCCTGATAACTTCAGGAATGTTATGTGCTGGATTCATGGATGGAAAAGTAGATGCATGTAAGGTAAGTCCAAAGTCAAGGTCAAAACTTTAAAAGGAAAGTTTCCATTAACTGTTTCTAATTTGGGCATATACTTTACCTGGGAGAAAAAAATGACATGAATTTTACCAAAGACACAGTTTGCTTAAATAGACATGATAACAAAAATGATTGTACTGAGTGTTTACTATGCCAAAACAATGCTAAGCACTTTCTATACATTATTTCATTTAATATAATGAGATTGAAGCATTACTATAATTATCCCTATTTTACAAATTAGGAAATTAAAGTCTATTGCTCTAAATTTCTGGTTCACACAATAACTCTTATGGTCTATTGTTATTTTCTTAAGCAAATTTGGAATCAAAAGACAGAGAAACCTCTCCTCTGAAGACCACTTTATTCAGCTCTATCATCATCTCTCATGCATCTTGTTTTTATTCCCCCACCTCCAAATCTCTCTTTGTCCCTTTCATTCTTTCACGACTGACACCTGAAACAGATTTTGTCTCCATCCCAAGGCCTGCAATATTAACGTCAACTCATTTAAATGCTGGATTCTTAGTTCCTAGATCTCCTAATCTCCAGTGATCTTCACTCCTCCTCAGTCACCTATACTTAGGGTCACACCTTGAGCTTTGTCACCAAAAACTATTCCATTTCCAGCAACACTAAATCCCCAAGTCATCCTATTTAACAACAATCCTCAATCCTTCTGCCTGCTCTTCAACTACTTCTGTTTCTTTGGCCACACTCTGTTACACCCCAACCTTCCAACCCTCACCCCCCAACATACACAACTTACACATATATTCTTTGTGTCCCTTCTGTTTTATTTTTATCTTTAGCTCTTGTACCATTCAGCACACAATATATTTTATTTAACTGGCTTATTATCTGTCTCTTTCGCTAACCTAGAATGTGAGCTCCATGAAGGTACACATTTTAGAGCATCTATTTTATTTTACTGCTGTATTACCAACACCTAAAACAGTGCCTGGCACAAATATTTGTTGGCTGAATATCATCCTTCAATTTCATAGAGACCTGTAGAGCACAGCTTCTCTGCTATTTCACATCCCATTAATCCTTTCCTTTCATCTACCATCCACTTGTCCAATTTAGATTTCACTGTGATCTTTTTTTTTTTTTTTTGGCCACGCCTTGTGGCATGTGGGATCTTAGTTCCCCCACCAGGGATCAAACCCCTGCCCCCTGCAGTGGAAGCATGGAGTCTTAACCACTGGACCGCCAGGGAGTCCCTGTGATCATTTTTTAAACACTTTTGCTAATACCCCAAGCCCATCTGATGCTCTCTCTTCCCAGTATTTCTGTCTGACAAAGTCCCAAACCTGGAAGAACTCAATTATTTAGTCTCTCTCTCTCTCTGCCTGTATCTGGAAAGTCAAATGCTCCTGGAAAAAATACAAGAGAACCCATGGTTCCACTATAGGTTCCAGATAACAAAACTGACAACCTTACTCTTTTTGTTAGTTTGTTTTTTTCTAAATCTACCTTTCTCTGAATTCTTCCGCCATTTTCTACTTTCCTTAACTTTCAGTTTCTCCTGCCTGTTTATTCTCAACTGATGATTTTGTTTCCCAATTTTCAAAGAAAAATATAAGTCAAAAGAGGGGAGTTTCCCATCTTCCCAGCACCAAGCATACAGACATGCCTTCACCCGGACCCTTGTCATCCACCTTCAGCTTAGATCACAACAGAGGAGCTGCCTCTTCGCTAAGGCTGGTCCCTTCTCCTTTGCTCCATTTCTTCTTCTTGCTGGCCTCTGGGGAACTTTACACTGGCAATTATGTCCTCTCTCTCTCTTTTCAGACTCAACGTTTCTCTTGTAACTAGATCCTTCTCTATTCAGATCTCTTAAGTTAGGGAAAAAAAGAAATAGCCAATTCTTTTTTGACCCATAATGCCTCCAGCTAGCTTCTCATCTTATCTCTTTACCACCAAATATTTGTGAAAATGTCTCTACCCATGGTCTCAATTTCCTCACCTCCCACTAACCCCTCAAACCATTTCAATATGGTTTTTGCCCTATTACTTCATCAAAATCTCTCTTCCTGATGTTTTCAATGAACCACTAATGACGTTATACAAATTTTTTGGTCTTCTTTTTTTTTTTTTAACCTCTTAACAGCATTTAATAATGCTTACCACTCCCTCTTTCTTGAAATATCGTCTTCCCTTGGCTTGTAATGATTTTCATCCTACATCTGTCTGCTCCTTCTCTGTCTCCTTTTCAGGCTCATTCTCTTAATCCCATCTAATACATGTTAATCTATCCTATGCCTGTTTCTTTTTTCACTCTATACTTTCTCCCCAGAGAATCTAATTCTCTCTCATACCTTCAATTATCATCTTTTTGTTGATGTTTCATACATTTATACTTTTAGTCCTAACCTCCTTTTTGATCTCCAGACTTATATATTCTATTCCTACTTGGCAGCTCCAGTTGGATGTTTCAAAGGCATCTCAGATTCAAATGTTGTACATGATTCTGTTCTTATTCCCCTCCCCACCTGATCTTCTTCCTATGTTTTGTATCTCTATGAATGGAATCCCCTTTCATTATGTTAAATAAGCCAGAGTCTAGAAATCATTCTAATTTCTCTCTTTATCCCATATCCAATTGATTACCTAATCCCATGGGTTTTACCTCCTAAAATCTCTCTCCACCATCTCTTGCCTTTCTCTCTTCTCTCAACCTCTCTCTCCTCCCCTTCCCTTCCCTCCAACCCCCAACCACATTAACCATCTAGTTTATCTCCCTTATATTCATTCTTATGCTCCTTTAGTGCATTAGTCAAATGAATGCCAGGACAGTTTCTAACAAGATGTAATCTGATCATGTCAACCCCCTCCTTAAAACACTTTAAAACTTCAGTGGTTTACCTTTGCTTTTATCTTATGATAAAAATCAAAACCGTCTGTAAAAGACCCATAGGGCTCCATATAGACTAGTCTCTCCTTACCTCTATGGCCTCATTATGTACCACTTGCCCTGTTGCTGTCTTCTCTCCAGTCCCCCTTTCTACAGGCCTTTGCATATGCCAGGCTCCTTCATGCCCAGAGCATTTGTCATGCTGTTCCCTCTGTCTAGAACACATTTTATCCACACCTTTCTTTTCATGATTTACTCCTCTTCTTTTAGATATCAGCTCAATTACATCTCATCAAGGCAAACATCCCTTTCCTCCCTGACTAGTCGAATCCCCCATTGTATGTTTCCATAGCACTTATCACAGTTGTCATTTTGCATATTTGTAGGCTTATTTAATATTGTGGTTTTTTTAACCTAAATGTCAAGCTCTATGAGCATAGGGACCGTTCATTTTTGGTCATCGTTTTATCCTCAATGTCCATCAGAATGCCTGGGACACATAATAGGAATTCAATAAATAGCTGATAAAAGAAAAAATAAATGAAGGAGGTGGAAGAGGCACAGAGAGGTTACCCTGTGTATCTTACCTCAGGTCACACAACCAGTAATTAATAGAACTAGACCTGAAACTTGGGCAGTTCAACTACTGAGACCACAATTTTAACCTCTACACTTACAACTGTTTATTTACTTAATCTCCCTTGATCCAAAAGAGATTTAATCTATATAAAATTCAGAAAGCAAACATAAATTAGAACTAGGTGAGTAACAGAAAAGGAGACCAGTCAAGCTAAGACATTCAGAAGAGATCACAGAAAATTTCTACCTAGGCACAAACACCAACCTCATGTTAAATATTTTAGATAAATGCTTACTAAACCCCATGCTTAAAGGGTCTAATAAAACTAGCAAAAAAATCTAGGGATGCTGCACCAGAAATAATGTAACCATTCCATATGAATGAATGTTAGTCTTTCTAGAAAACAATTCACTTTAAAGTTTAGCACAAAATTTTAACTCAGTTGAAAGAAACATCATATAATCTATCTCTAGTTTGGCTGCATGTTCTGTGTACCAGTTTCCATTTTTCCTGTGGAAGAGAGATGACTGCAGTGACCTTCCTATTGATGTTAACAATTTTAAATATATTTTTTTCTCTAGGGAGATTGTGGTGGACCTCTGGTTTATGATAATCATGACATCTGGTACCTTGTCAGTATAGTAAGTTGGGGACAATCATGTGCTCTTCCCAAAAAACCTGGGGTCTACACAAGAGTGAGTCAGTATCGAGGCTGGATTGCCTCAAAGACTGGTATCTAGTGTGAATTGACCATGAATTTTATCCATGGCACACAGAGCTAAAACTCCTGCATATTGTGTATTATTTATATTCTTGTGGTTTGAATCAGTGCTTGTGCTGGATGTCAAGAAGTCCTTCAGAGTCAGACCAATCTAATATCATGAGGTGGACTTTGTATACACGTGACAGAAGTATTTCTCTACCCTAAGCGAAGAAGACACAGCAAATGACAAATAGCACCAACTCCTCACTCACAAGAGAAACTGTGATCTTATTAATCAGATGAATATTTATAAATGGTTTCCCCCAAGTGAAGATGGGGAACATCACTTTCCACAGGATATGAAGAGCTGCCAGGGCTGTCAAAATCTTACCTCATACACTACTTGGAGCACTTGGGATTCATATAGCAAAATATCAAACAGCAATCATCCCTGAGGATTCAGGGCTTCAACATTCTAGGACTGATGACTGGACATTCAATGGCTAGAATGGAGAAGTGTGGGATTTGTAATATAATTTGAACTCTAACCTGGGTTTATAAATAGTAATACAGATCATTATCATTAACCACGAGAGTCACCATTTAGAAGATGTTTAAATGTATCTGAACTTGCTGTTAACATTGGGTTATACACACAAGCACTAGCTTCAGGATGCATGTTGTATTGTTACTAAGCATTTCTGATTTATTCTCTAACAGCATCTTGCCATCCATGCATCATTTGGAGTTAGACCAAAAAGGAGAATAAAGACAACTCTTGGGAACACTCTTCCATGGGTAGAAGATAAAAGGAACCAATGGGACCAAGGCTAGAAGAGTTGAGTTTCAAATGATTAATAACAAAACAAGCACTCTAGGGCTTCCCTGGTGGTGCAGTGGTTGAGAGTCCACCTGCCGATGCAGGTGACACGGGTTCGTGCCCCGGTCCGGGAAAATCCCACATGCCGCGGAGCGGCTGGGCCCGTGAGCCATGGCCACTGAGCCTGTGCGTCCGGAGCCTGTGCTCCGCGATGGGAGAGGCCACAGCAGTGAGAGGCCCGCATACCGCAAAAAAAAAAAAAAAAAAAAAAAACAAGCACTCTAGATTTTGTTGGAATGAGACATCCAATTATTTATTTAGATATACCTACATTAGCATATGGTGCTTTTATAAGTCTTCAGTTCTCTGTCAAGTCAGATGCCTACCAGAATGTCAGGTTAGGAGAGTTGATTTGTACAAAGCACTTAGGACAGTGCCTGGCATATATTATACATTATATAAAGGTTTGTTATAATGGAAAGGAATGTCTCTATGAGTTTTAATGTAAATAAACTTAATTTGTCAAATGAGTGAATGACGTTGGGGCTTAAACCAGCCCCAAGTCTAGGGGTGGAGAGCACAGGCTTTGGCACCAGGCTGCCTGAGCTTGAACATTGGCTTTGCCACGTATAAGTTGTGTCCTTAACATCTCTGTGCATTAGTTCTTTCATTTCTGCAGTGAGAATAAAAATAGTACCTACCTAAGATCATCATGAGGATTAAATGCATGCTTACAAGTAAATTACTTGGAACAGTGTCTGTACACAGCAGGCTCTCAATACAGACTAGGGGCTATCAACTATTATTCATTTGTTTAGGACTCAATAAAACAATATACTTTTTAAAAACTGTATCTTTCTTCTTTAAAATCATGTACTTGATTTCAGAATACTTAAAATTACATTGTAAAAACAATTAGGTGAATTATTAGGTTTTCAAAATCACTTTTTATGTCTCATTAATGTATGTTGAACCCAGGCTTCTTATACACAAGTAGTCATAGGATACAAGGTCATCTGTCACCAGGGTTGTGACTACAGATGCAGCTATTTTCACATCCAGGTCTCAAATGTAAGACCTCAAACACTAGACTTGTTGCTCTGATTTACTGGAGAAAAATTTAGCCTCTTAGTTTCTTTAATAACTAAAACTTTTAATTTACATGTATATGTGTTATATGTAATATATGCAAACAAGATAAATATAACTAAAAAACTCCTAGTTATTATTTAATATCAATATTAAGATATAATAAACATGAAAGGGTCATCATACACACTTTTGAAAAGAAAAGGTCACCAAATTTCTGAGTTGATGACTACTAACAATTAAATATCAACAGGAAAAACAGAGTAAAAATTTAAATTCTTATGCTTCCTTTTGTACGTAGAGAAAAAGCCAAAGCTTTCTGGAGAATATTTAGCATATTCAAGATGTGTTTGACTGATGATATATCTTTTTTTATGTTAAAGCCTAATGCATCATTTGGTAAAAACAGGAAAACAAATCTGCCTACAAAAAAATTATTTTCTACTAATTAATTTCTATAAGAATGGATATGTGCTTTTGTGTACCTCTATTTATATTTCAGAAGACTGTGATAACTTTTTGCAAATATCTGTGAAACTATATACTTATTTAAATAATTATATGATTAGTTTAATTCAACTCAATGACATTTTAACACAAATGAGAAATGCAAAAGGCTACAGGAAAATCT
Source organism: Orcinus orca (assembly GCF_937001465.1). NCBI lineage: Eukaryota > Metazoa > Chordata > Mammalia > Artiodactyla > Delphinidae > Orcinus > Orcinus orca. The sequence continues at coordinate 68,781,503 of NC_064562.1, forward strand.
AAGAAATGGAAAAGTAGATTTTAAAATAGGATTTATGTATCCTATTTCTAGTTTGATCCTGACTTATTGAGTGGTGTTATGGGAATCACGCGATAACTTTTGACTCATATTTTCCATCTACCATAAGGGACATTAAGCTATTTACCCCATGGTATTGTTGTGAGGCTTTCCTGTTGAATAATAAAGTTGAAAAGTCAAATATTTAAAACCTGCTCAAAAACTGCAAAGTATATTATTGCAAACTGATATCAGTACAGATGATGCTGCAAATGCATTAAGATTATAAAGAAGGTGACTTTTTTGTTTTTTAGTGTTAGCATTTTTATTTATCAGTATTATTGCTTGGTGAATTTTACATATATATTGTGGTTAAAAAAAAAAAAACCTGGGGGGTTTCCCTGGTGGCGCAGTGGTTGAGAGTCTGCCTGCCGATGCAGGAGACACGGTTTCATGCCCCGGGCCGGGAAGATCCCACATGCCGCAGAGCGGCTGGGCCCGTGAGTCATGGCCCCTGAGCCTCCGTGTCTGCAGCCTGTGCTCCGCAACGGGAGAAGCCACAACAGTGAGAGGCCCGCGTACCGCAAAAAGAAAACAAAAAACAACAAAAAAAACCCCTGGGTTTTGTCTCTTATGCTGTGAATGCTATAATGATATATCTTTTCATAGGTAAAAAACTCTACAATTTGACTCGTTTTAAAAGACAGGTCAGGGCTTCTCTGGTGGTGCAGTGGTTGAGAGTCCACCTGCCAATGCAGGGGACACAGGTTCGTGCCCCGGTCTGGGAAGATCCCACATGCCGCGGAGCGGCTGGGCCCGTGGGCCATGGCCGCTGAGCCTGTGCGTCCCGGAGCCTGTGCTCTGCAACGGGAGAGGCCACAACGGTGAGAAGCCCGTGTACCGAAAAAAAAAAAAAAAAAAAAGACAGGTCAAATTCATTAGGTTGACAGTAAATGATACAGCACATAATCTCTGTGGAATGCCATGAGAACTAAAGGGTTAGTTTTTAATACTAGAGTAAGAATTGAACAAAACTTATTGTAATGCTTAACCACCTCTCAGTTAAATCTTCATGATTCAATAACAATAAGAACAAAAATATATTAATAGCAATCACCCAGTGAACTTATTGCTTTGTTCATATATTTATTTGACAGAGAGGGGATGTGTGCAAGGCATTCCTTCATGCCATCATGGAAATGAAAAATAAACTTGTTACAAATTATTGAAGTTAATGCCAGAATTATAGCTGTTAGAGCTGGGAGAGACCTAAAAGACTGTCTATATCAACCTCCTTTTTTGACTCATGTGAAATCAAAGCCAAGAGAATTTCCCCGAAGAATACAGTAGGTGATAGCCAGTAGAGGAACAGAATCCAGGAGCTCTTTCATCCAGTTCAGTCTTCTCTGCACTACTCTGTGTTATGCACATTCACTAGCCAGGGATATTGCAGTTCTAGAAGTCACTGGGATTAAATGATTGTTGCCAAACAGATGTTTCTCCTTGGAAAAAATGTAAGTTAAACTCACATGGTGTTTAGCAAAGTATATTATTTAACCAAACCAGTTTTATGGTTAAGACAAATAATACCACTTAAAACTATATCCAACTATACCTAAGGAAATGAAGGATGATTTTAACATAGGCAAAGCTGCAGAGCCAATTAAATTGGCAGGTCAGAACACTCCATGGAAAGTTTAACCTCCAAATCTATATCTTACCCCATCCCTTTCTCACCCTCCACACTAAGCTTATGAAGTAATTTAAAGACTTGATGTTGTGTAAATTATATACCGTATTTTAAAATAAGGAGCAGCAAAATAGTTCAAACCCTGCTGAAACAACAAAAGTTTGTTTTGAACTTTGCTCTTTTTAATGCCTTATTAGAAAATCTGTTTTATAAACAAAACTACAGGAAGCACACTAAAATGCAGCAAACTAAAAAGTTTTGATTAAGGTGATTTTGTAAATACTTACAATAAACATTCTTTTACAGGTTTCAGTATTTTTCTTGCCTGAAAGTTTTAACTATGGCTAATAAGAAATGAGAAAATTGTAATCTTGTCACACAATTAAGAAGAGAAATACATCTTTACTCCCAACTGTCCTTATCCTGTTAAATGGAACTTAATCTATCTCCTCACGATGTTATGAGGCTTTCCTCTTGAATAATAAATTAAAGTCCAAATTCAGAGAATGTTTCAAACTGTTTGAAAAGTGCAAAGTATATTATTATAAATTGGTATCAGCACAGCTGATGCTGCACATGCACTAAGATTGTCATTGTTTTTATACAATGTCAGCATTATCATTAGTATTGCTTTATGTATTTTGCAAACACCACTGTTTTGTTGAAATTATATTTAGCATTTTCTTGAAGAGAAATAATATATAATACAGCTCATATGGTTAATATTAACTTATCACAAAAAGAAAAGTACCAAGCAAATCAAATTAATTGTTGTTCACTTGATAGCTTTAAGACTGAATATAGTCCCAACTCATTTTATTTACAGCATATTTTATGACAACTTGTTGGAGAACTCTATAATCAATCACTGTATAGCATAGGGAACTCTACTCAATACTCTGTCATGACCTATATGGGAAAAGAATCTAAAAAAGAGTGGAGATATTTATATATAATATATTATATATATGTATAACTGATTTGCTTTGCTGTACACCTGAAACTAACACAACATTGTAAATCAACTATACTCCAATAAAAATTAAAAAAAAAGAAAAAACCGGGAACATTGTTAAAGCTATTACATAGCTGACAATGGAAAATACCAAAATCATTCCAAAGTCAGAATTTAACAAAGTATATTTTAAAGACTCTGCTTAGTAATATCTTAGTCTACATTCTGAATTATTAAAGATTCTTTAACTTAAGTCACAGAGCTATGTAATTGTGAGTATGCTAACCAGATGTCATAGGTTTCCTGTGAAGTTCTATTTTTATACATTTTGTTCCATTGTCAGAATCTATATCCCAACTTTTATTTAAAATTTAGTTTTGGAGATGAGGAGATCACCCTGTTAGATCTTTCTTCTCTTTCCATTCCCAAATGTCAGTGCTCTCCATGAAAGATGTTCAGATGCCCCCCTAAGAAATGTTTTCAGGAGGAGAAATTTCAGAAATGCATAGGATTACCTTCCTAATGGTTTCAGCTACCCTTCATCTGTGTTAAAAACTAGTACTTTCTGCTGAACCTCAAACCCATATTTTCCTGTTTAGATCTAGGTGGAGATTACTGAATTCTTGGGATAATTTTTTAAATCCTCTAGTGTTTGTCCTACAAGTAATAATCCTTAGGGAAAGAGGATTAGGAAGTTGAATGAATAGGCTGAAAGGCACTTTGAAGAAAAGAAGAATTTAAAAGTGGAGAGGAGAAATAAATAGAACCTGAAAGTTAAGGCCATTGGAAAGACAAATATTAAGCCACAGCCACTTTATAAAAGTTTCGTAGGAAAAAACATAGTTGCATTACAGAATAAAAGTTTTTTTTTTAATTAAAGGAAATTAATGGGATTTACTTATCCCACTACACACACAAAAAAAACCCCTGTGGGAACATTATAACTAATACTTTTTAGAAGGAGAGGGCACACAATTGTATCAACTTACAACTATTTTTATTTTTTACCTTCCTATTCTTGTATATATACCTACATATATTTGACAAAATTGACATAATAGCATATATAAAATTATGTATTTCTCCATCTGACACTGTATATTTTCCAATGACCACATGTTTGGTATTATTATCACTTCTAATGGCTATCTTTGAGTCGATACATTAAATAGTTACACCACATAGACCTTGCCCAGAACATTAGGATAGCCTGCTAGCAACTAAATTTTTCACCAGGGTCATGAATCATAAAGTAAGGTGTCTTACCCTTCCTCACTCCATGAACCCTCTTGCACTGCACCAAATGAAGACCACTGTGATCACGTATCCTTACCTCTGCTTTGCTTCTTTCTCATAATGCCTGTGGCTTCTTTTCCCTCTCACTACACTGCTCATTGTCTTTCCCACTGGTTTAACACCTCACTACTACCCTTTTTCTCAGCTGATTCCACTTAATCTTTCTTTTTTTTTTTTATCAGAATGTTCCTATACCTTCAACCTTTCACAGAACGCTCCCTCAACCTCTTACTCAAGTCTGGATGTCCCTATCTAACACACCCTTTCATTGTAACCCTCTCAAGTGATTGCTCTTTCTCCCTGGCTCTAATACTAAGTCAAAATTCTTCCAACACCCATTTAAAAGCTTCCAAATATTCGTGTAGTCTTCCAACAATTACTGCTGCACAATAGTATAAAAATATAAACTATTTTTAGTATATAGGCTCATGCCTCTAACCGTACCACATATTGCCCCTCCTAATCACTTCAAAGCTCTGGACACCCCCCACATTAACTGAGGTACTAGGCACCTGCTCAGAATGGACCTATGTATCTGACTCCTATCTTCATTGTTGTCAGTTTCAACATCCAAGTAGATAATCCACACCCAGCCTCAATTCTTTGAACTCATAAATCCAAATGATCTTAACTTCTTTTCCACTACCATCATCTCCTTCTAACTGTTGGAAGAACCTCAAAATGATCTTCTTTCTCTAATCCTGAAGTCCTATAGTCCATGTCCCTGCATTTCTAATTTCAAATACCTCTAATTTCTCCAACTCCTACAGAAGATGTACTTAATCTAGAAAACTCCTACAGAAGATGTACTTAATCTAGAGCACAACTTGGATAGGAAAAAAAAATCTTCTTTATCTTCACTAACTTTTAACAGAAACTTACTATTTCTTTCCATTATAAAATAGGCAAAAAAAACCCCAACAACCCAGTAACATAAGTTGTATCAGTGACTTTGTCACCAAGAGAAATCATAGATATTTTAATTTCATTTAATAGTTGTTGCATATGTATCAAAATATATTTATTCTCATTGCAACTTTGAAATTGTTACTAGACTCATTGCTAAATCCTGTTATTTAATATGTTAAAAGAGAAGCATATTTATTTCTATTCAAAAATTTCAAAACTATTTTGATAACCACATCACCATATACTGGTTTTAGTATAATTCTATGTATTTTATTTTATGCATCTAAAAACATTATTATGAGAAGGGGTCCATAGTCTTCACCAGACAGCCAAAGATGACCATGGACATGGCATAAAAAGAAATGAGACCTTAACCTATAGGGTAAAGACAAAACATAGTTTCTAGATGTACAAAACTTCCATGATTATCCCCTTCCTATTTTCCATTTTAATCTCTCATCTTGGCTTCTTTCCTTTTGCTATTCTTAATTTTCATTTTTTAAAGAGGTATTTTAGTGCTCTAAACACACTATAATGTTGCATGTACACATGAATCCCTTCACATAAAAGTTCTTCCCTCCTTACCACTTTAATAAGTTTCCATTCTTGAAAGAGTTGTACCAACTGACTATACCCCCAGAGTATGTGAATGTTGAATTTTTACTAAATATCTAACGTTATTAAACATATAGTTTAAAAGGGGGAAAACAATCTTTTTTATTTTTTAGTATTGTGGTAGACAGAATTCTTTTTTTTTTAATGGTCCTCCAAGATCTTCTGCCCTAATCTTACTGTGAATATAATGAGAAATCATACCCATGCTTATGTTACATTACATGGCAAAAGGAGTTTTGTAGATATGATTAAGGTTACTAATCACCTGACTTTGAGTTAATAAAAAAGGAGATTTTTCCAGGTGGGTTTAAGTCTAATCCTTTAGAAGCAGAGTCCCTTAGAAGCAGAGAATTTTCTCTTCTTGGTAGTAGAAAAATCAAAGAGATTCCAAGTGTGAGAAGATGCACCACTGTTGGCTTGAAAATGAAGGGGACCATTTACCAAGGAATTCAGTTAGCCTCCAGAAACTGAGGGAAGCCCAAGATGATAGGGAGCAAAAAAACAGGGACCTTAGTCCTTCTGAAATGAACTTAATTCTACCAACAGACTAAATATGCTAGCAAGTGATTCTTTATCACAGCCTCCAGATAGAAACCCAACTGAGCCCACTTCTTGCTTTTAGCCTTTAAACACTAAGCAGAGAACAAAGTTGGGCCCACCTGGACTTCTGACAAACAGAATAAAAACAAATAATAAATGGCTGTCATTTTAAGTGGTTAAGATTGTAGTAACTTGTCAAACATTAGTAAAAAGTTGACAAAGGTATAGAATTTTTATTTATTAGCCAATTTGAACATTTTCCCATATGTTAATTTATTCATTGTAATTTTATGTGCCTGTTTTGCCAAAAACTTCTTCTCAAAAGAGGTATTGAAATATGAATTTAAATGTTGATTGTCAAATTGACTAAAAGAAAGATTCAGTAAATATTTAATGTCAAAGTGTTTACAGAGGTGATAACAAGTGCATTCATTCAAAGATGTCACAGTTTCTGGCCTCAAATCTTCCACTGTCTAAAAGGAGGAATATTTTGAAACTAAAGAAAACTAAAACTAGGTTCCTGCTTGAAGGGAAAACATGGGTCAAGGGCTATTTGGACAGTAGGGAAATTACAGGAAAACATCCAGGACTCTGTGTAATAAGATTCTAACTAAATGTCTTGAATCTTACAGTGAAGTGGATTTTTAATTGAGAACTGTATTACAAAGAAGGAAAACAATATTCTAGGCATGTGGGCAAAGACACAGTGGGGAAAAAAAAAAGATCTGATGGACAGAAAAGAAAACTCAAAGTCAATAAAAGTAGGCACTGCTGTAGCTACAAAGGAAATCACAAGGAGAGTTGGGGAAGTCCTTGAAAATGGCAGTTGGCACAAATACATTTTCACTTTCCCACCTTAAAGCTGGATTCCCCTTTAAGCAGATACAAAAGAATTATTGGGCCAGACCCAGACAGGTACCATTGCACTAAGAAAAGCAAGTCAAGGGCTATCAAACCTTTTATGAAAATCTCTGATCTTGTTTCACACTTGCCTCTAAAAGGAGAAAAGGCATAGCCTGAAGACCAGAACGTACTGACTCAGAACAAACAGTGCCATCTCTTGAAAGACAAACACAAAACTGCTCCAAGTATTCAAGGGTTTTGCTTAGGTTTTGGACATTATATTGTTTCTCATTTAATTAGCCAGAATCAGGAAATATTTACTTCCTAAAACAAAGATTATCAAGTGATTCTTCACCTCAAACCATACTATTGGTTAAAGTTTACCATCCAAACTTGTTAAACTAGTTTATTTTAAATCCTTAAGTATATTCTTGCTTTAGTCACCTTACAAGTCTGAAAGAATGTCCAGATGCTACTCATTTGATGAGAAATCACAAAGAAGCATAGAGGTGGAAGAGTGTGCATTCTCAACAGTGGGTGATGTATCAGTAAGTTTAATTTTATTTCATGTTTAAAATATCTGTTTCAGATTTGTGGTTTCCAATTCCAGAAATTATTCTGAGTTGTGAATTTAAGAGTTTTTTTTCTCTACCACTGGAGAAAATATTAACTTGGTAATGTTAATATTCTTTATTTCAGGAAACCATGTTAACAATTTTTTTATTTAAGATTCGAAAAGTTTAACATGTTGGATTTTAATTGGAAAATTTAATGTGAAAATGACATAATTACAGAGAAAGGGAGGAAAAACATAGAGCCTGAGGTAAAATTGTGTAAGTTTGCAGGCATGGAAAGATGGAGCAAGTAAGAAAGTGTTTTCTCACCCTCATCCCAGTTTAGAATATATAAGGCTGTTTGTGATCTTTCTAAATTATGCATTTAGTTGATACACTGAAAACAGAATATATGTTGTATAAGAAGTATTATATATTAACCCCCTTCTGAAATTCATAAATATAATTAAAATATCAAAAAATGATAAGAGTTTAATGTCCTTTGAGAAATTCTTTGCCTTTTAAAATAAAAAAATTAAAGAACAATATTAAAGATATTGGTTCAAGATGGCAGAGAAGGATGTGCACTCACTCCCTCTTGCGAGAGCACTGGAATCACAACTAGCTGCTAAACAATCATCAACAGGAAGACACTGGAACTCACCAAAAAAGATACCCCACATTCAAGGACAAAGGAGAAGCCACAATGAGACAGTAGGAGCAATAAAACCAAATCCCATAACTGCTGGGTGAGTGACTCAAAAACTGGAGAACAATTATACCACAGAAGTCCAACTGCTGGAGTGAAGGTTCTGAGCCCCATGTCAGGCTTCCCAACCTGGGGATGCAGCAACAAGAGAAGGAATTCCCAGGGAATCAGTCTTTGAAGGCTAGCGGGATTTGATTGCAGGACTTTGACAGGACTGGGGGAAACAGAGACTCCACTCCTGGAGGGCACACACAAAGTAGTGTGCACATCAGGACCCAGGGGGAAGGAGCAGTGACCCCACAGGAGACTCATCCAGACCCCCCTGCTAGTGTTGGAGAGTCTCTTGCAGAGGTGGGGTGTTGCAGCTGTGGCTAACCGCAGGGACAAGGACATTGGCAGCAGAAGATCTGGGAAGTACTCCTTGACCTAAGCCCTCCCGGAGTGCACCATTAGCCCCACCTGTGCTGGGTCACCTCAGGCCAAACAACCAACAAGGATGGGATTCAGCCCCACCCAAGAGCAGACAAGCAGATTAAAGTTTTATTGAGCTCTGCCCACCAGAGCAACACCCAGTTCTACCTACCACCAGTCCCTCCCATCAGGAAGCTTGCACAAGCCTCTTAGACAGCCTAATCCACCAGAGGGCAGACAGCAGAAGCAAGAAGAACTACAACACTGCAGCCTGTGGAATGAAAAACATATTCACAGAAAGATAGACAAAATGAAAAGGCAGAGGACTATGTACCAGATGAAGGAACAACATAAAACTCCAGAAAAACAACTAAATGCAGTGGAGATAGGCAAGTTTCCAGAAAAAGAATTCAGAATAATTGTAGTGAAGATGATCCAGGACCTCGGAAAAACAATAGAGGCAAAGATTGAGAAGATGCAAGAAATGTTTAACAAAGACCTAGAAGAATTAAAGAACAAACAAACAGAGATGAACAAGACAATAACTGAAATGAACAGTACACTAGAAGGAATCCATAGTAGAATAACTGAGGCAGAAGAACGGATAAGTGACCTGCAAGACGGAATGGTAGAAGTCATTGCTGCAGAACAGAATAAAGAAAAAAGAATGAAAAGAAATGAAGACAGCCTAAGAGACCTCTGGGACGAAATTAAATGTACCAACATTCGCTCTATAGGGGTCCCAAAAGGAGAAGAGAGAGAGAAAGAGATGAGAAAATATTTGAAGAGATTATAGTTGAAAACTTCCCTAACTTGGGAAAGAAAATAGCCACCCAAGTCCAGGAAGGGCAGAGAGTCCCAGGCAGGATAAAGCCAAGGAGAAACATGCCAAGACACACAGTAATCAAATTGACAAAAATTAAAGACAAAGAAAAATTATTAAAAGCAACATGGAAAAAACAACAAATAACATACAAGGGAACGCCCATAAGGTTAACAGATGATTTCTCAGCAGAAAATCTACAAGTCAGAAGGAAGTAGCACGGTATATTTAAAGTGATGAAAAGGAAGAACCTACAACCAAGATTACACTACCCAGCAAGGGTGTCACTCAGATTCGATGGAGAAATCAAAAGCTTTACAGACAAGCAAAAGCTAATAGAATTCAGCACCACCAAACAAGCTCTACAACAAATGCTAAAGGAACTTCTCTAAGTGGAAGACACAAGAGAAGAAAAAGACCTACAAAAACAAACCCAAAACAATTAAGAAAATGGTCATAGGAACATACATATCAATAATTACCTTAAATGTGAATGGATTAAATGCTCCAACCAAAAGACACAAGCTCTCTGACTGGATACAAAAACAAGACCTATATATATGCTGTCTACAAGAGACCCACTTCAGACCTAGGGACACATACAGATTGAAAGTGAGGGAATGGAAAAAGATATTCCATGCCAATGGAAATTTAAGAAAGCTGGGGTAGCAATACTCATATCAGATAAAATAGACTTTAAAATAAAGAATGTTACAAGAGACAAGGAAGGACACTATAAAATGATCAAGGGATCAATCCAAGAAGAAGATATAACAATTATACATATATATGCACCCAACATAGGAGCACCTCAATACATAAGGCAAATGCTAACAGCTATAAAAGAGGAAATTGACAGTAACACAATAATATTGGGGGACTTTAACACCTCACTTACACCAATGGACAGATCATCCAAAGAGAAAGTTAATAAGGAAGCACAAGCTTTAAATGACACAATAGACCAGATAGATTTAATTGATATTTATAGGACATTCCATCCGAAAACAGCAGATTACACTTTCTGCTTAAGTGCACAAGGAATATTCTCCAGGACAGATCACATCTTGGGTCACAAATCAAGCCTCAGTAAATTTAAGAAAACTGAAATCATATCAAACATCTTTTCTGAACCACAATGCTAGGAGATTAGAAATCAATTACAGGGAGAAAAACGTAAAAAACACAAATACATGGAGGCTAAACAATACACTACTTAATAACCAAGAGATCACTGAAGAAATCAAAGAGGAAATCAAAAGATACCTAGAAACAAATGACAATGAAAACACGACGATCCAAAACCTATGGGATGCAGCAAAAGCAGTTCTAAGAGGGAAGTTTACAGCAATAAAATCCTACCTCAAGAAACAACAAATATCTCAAATAAACAATCTAACCTTACACCTAAAAGAACTAGAAGAAGAAGAACAAACAAAACCCAAAGTTAGCAGAAGGAAAGAAATCATAAAGATCAGAGCAGAAGTAAATGAAATAGAAACAAAGGAAACAATAGCAAAGATCAATAAAACTAAAAGCTGGTTCTTTGAGAAGATAAACAAAATTGATAAACCATTAGCCAGACTCATCAAGAAAAAGAGGGAGAGGACTCAAATCAATAAAATTAGAAAAGAAAAAGGAGAAGTTACAACAGACACCGCAGAAATACAAAGCATCCTAAGAGACTACTACAAGCAACTCTATGCCAATAAAATGGACAACCTGGAAGAAATGGACAAATTCTTAGAAAAGTATAACCTTCCAAGACTGAACCAGGAAGAAATAGAAGATATGAACAGACCAATCACAAGTAATGAAATTGAAACTGTGATTAAAAATCTTCCAACAAACAAAAGTCCAGGACCCAATGGCTTCGCAGGTGAATTCTATCAAACATTTAGAGAAGAGCTAACACCCATCCTTCTCAAACTTCTCCAAAAAATTGCAGGGGAAGGAACACTCGTAAACTCATTCTATGAGGCCACCATCACCCTGATACCAAAACCAGATAAAGATACTACAAAAAAAAAAAAAAATTACAGGGCTTCCCTGGTGGCGCAGTGGTTGAGAGTCCGCCTGCCGATGCAGGGGACACGGGTTCGTGCCCTGGTTCGGGAAGATCCCACATGCCGCGGAGCGGCTGGGCCCTTGAGCCATGGCCGCTGAGCCTGCGCGTCCGGAGCCTGTGCTCCACAACGGGAGAGGCCACAACAGTGAGAGGCCCACGTACCGCAAAAAAAAAAAAAAAAAAAAAAAAAAAAAATTACAGACCAATATCACTGATGAATATAGATGCAAAAATCCTCAACAAAATACAAGCAAACAGAATCCAACAACACATTAAAATGATCATATACCATGATCAAGTGGGATTTATCCCAGGGATGCAAGGATTCTTCAATAAATGCAAATTAATCAATGTGATACACCATATTAACAAATTGAAGAAGAAAAACCATATGATCATCTCAATAGATGCAGAAAAAGCTTTTGACAAATTCAACACCCATTTATGATAAAAACTCTCCAGAAAGTGGGCATAGAGGGAACCTACCTCAACATAATAAAGGCCATATATGACAAACCCACAGCAAACACCATTCTCAATGGTGAAAAACTGAAAGCATTTCCTCTAAGATCAGGAAGGAGACAAGGAAGTCCACCCTCACCAATATTATTCAACACAGTTTTGGAAGTCCTAGCCACAGCAATCAGAGAAGAAAAAGAAATAAAAGGAATCCAAACAGGGAAAGAAGAAGTAAAACTGTCACTGTTTGCAGATGACATGATACTACACATAGATAATCCTGAAGATGCCACCAGAAAACTACTAGAGCTAATCAATGAATTTGGTAAAGTTGTAGTATACAAAATTAATACACAGAAATATCTTGCATTCCTATACACTAATGATGAAAAATATGAAAGAGAAATTAAGAAAACACTCTCATTTACCATTACAACAAAAAGAATAAAATACCTAGGAATAAACCTACCTAGGGAGACAAAAGACCTGTATGCAGAAAACTATAAGACACTGATGAAAGAAATTGAAGATGATACCAACAGATGGAGAGATATACCATGTTCTTGGATTGGAAGAATCAATATTGGGAAAATGACTATACTACCCAAAGCAATCTACAGATTCAATGCAATCCCTATCAAATTACCAATGGCATTTCTTACAGAACTAGAACAAAAAATCTTAAAATCTGTGTGGAGACACAAAAGACTCCGAATAGCCAAAGCAGTCTTCAGGGGAAAAAATGGAGCTGGAGGAATCAGGCTCCCAGACTTCAGACTATACTACAAAGCTACAGTAATCAAGAGAATATGGTACTGGCACAAAAACAGAAATATAAATCAATGGAACAGGATAGAAAGCCCAGAGATAAACCCACACACCTATGGTCAACTAATCTATGACAAAGGAGGCAAGGATATACAATGGAGAAAAGACAGACTCTTCACTAAGTGGTGCTGGGAGAACTGGATGGCTACATGTAAAAGAATGAAATTAGAACACACCCTAACACCATACGCAAAAATAAACTCAAAATGTATTAGGGACCTAAATGTAAGACTGGACACTATAAAACTCTTAGAGGAAAACATAGGAAGAACACTCTTTGACATAAATCACAGCAAGATCTTTCTGGATCCATCTCCTAGAGTAATGGAAATAAAAACAAAAATAAACAAATGGGACCTAATGAAACTTAAAAGCTTTTGCACAGCTAAGAAACTATAAACGAGACAAAAAGACAACCCTGAGAATGGGAGAAAATATTTGCAAATGAATCAACGGACAAAGGATTAATCTCTAAAATATATAAACAGCTCATGCAGCTCAATATTAAAAAGCAACCAACCCAATCCAAAAATGGGCAGAAGACCTAAATAGACATTTCTCCAAAGAAGACATACAGATGGCCAAGAAGAACATGAAAAGTTGCTCAACATCACTAATTATTAGAGAAATGCAAATCAAAACTACAATGAGGTATCACCTCACACCAGTTAGAATGGGCATCATCAGAAAATCTGTAAACAACAAATGCTGGAGAGGGTGTGGAGAAAAGGGAACCCTCTTGCACTGTTTGTGGGGATGTAAATTGATACAGTCACTCTGGAGAACAGTATGGAAGTTCCTTAAAAAACTAAAAATAGAATGACCCAGCAATCCCACTACTTGACATATACCCAGAGAAATCCATAATTCAAAAAGACAGATGCATCCCAATGTTCATTGCAGCACTATTTACAGTAGACAGGACCTGGAAGCAACCTAAATGCCCATCGACAGATGAATGGATAAAGAAGATATGGTACATATATACAATGGAATATTACTCAGCCATAAAAAGGAATGAAATTGGGTCATTTGTAGAGACGTGGATGGATCTAGAGACTGTCATACAGAGTGAAGTAAATCAGAAAGAGAAAAACAAATATGTCTTATTAACGCATATATGTGGAACCTAGAAAAATGGTACAGATGATCCGTTTTGCAGGGCAGAAATTGAGACACAGATGCAGAGAACAAATGTATGGACACCAAGGGGGAAAGTGGTGGCGGTGGTGTGATGAATCTGGAGATTGGGATTGACATGTATACACTAATATGTGTAAAATGGATAACTAATAAGAACCTGCTGTATAAAAAATAGATTAAAATTCAAAAAAAAACAAAAAACATAACAGTCAACAAATTTAGAAAATGATGACATACCTTTTCTGATTCAGATTTTAATAAATGTTTTTATGCATACCTACAAAGTTTTATTATGTCAATAAATGTAATCAACTCAGGAAAGAAAAAACATTCAGGATAAAACCTCCTCAACAAACAAAGAAACAGGAAGCAACTTCTTCAGCCTCATACAGGGCATCAATAAAAACCTAAAGCTATCAAAAAAGAAAAAAAAATGTATCCAGACATTGTCAAATGTCATCTGAGGGGCAAAATCACCCCAAGTTGAGAACCACTGCCATCGTGTCAGTAATCAGAGGAAAAGAGTCACTCTTAAAAATCTTGCACCCACAATTTCTTTACATGAGTTTGAAAATGTCTTTCTTCTCCCCTTTTATGTAATGCTGATGCACTGAGAACTCTAAAAGGCCATCTATCATGATCACACTCATATCTAAAAAATCCTAGCCAAATTAAGATCATTTGGAAACTGAACCTTGTTGGAGAAAGAAGGCAGTTTGAAGACTGAGTTGCTACAAGCAAATAATTCATCTCTAGATGGATGAATGTATGTATGTATGTATGTATGTATGTATGGATAGATACAGATGTAGATAGAGAGATCTATCTATATAGAGATACAGAGAGATTATGTAGAGATATGTCTATATAAATATGTAGCTAGTGAAATAAATGTCAAGCACATAAATCCTGCATAATTGCCTCATGTTTATTTATTCAGTATCCTCAAAATGCATAAACAGATACTATTTGAAAGAGTATTACATAATCAACTGAGGCAGAATAGCTCAGTCCATCATTCACTAACATTTCAGTGTGGAGAATAGAAAATCATGTAGCATTACTGTATATTAAAATCTGTACTGTCCAATATGGTAGCCACTAGCTAGATGGCGCTATTTAGATATAAATTAATTTAAATTAAATACAATTAAAAATTTATTTTTCAGTCATACAAATCACATTTTAAACACAGAATAACTACATGTGGCTAGTGGCTACCATATTGGGTAGCACAGATATACATCATTTTCATCATCGCAGAAAGTTTTATTGGACATCACTGACCCAGAGGATTCTACACAACTACTTGCATAATCAGCTATTCAACTAACAAACATTTCTGAAACCTCTATGTGTCAGACATTGGGTATTCTAGACAATGGGTATACAGTTTTGTATAAAACTGAGTCCTTTCTCAAGACTACATAAAGAGCCAAAAGTGTTTTTGATAACTGCTGTTAAAAGTAGCAGACCCTTTGGAGAGTGTGGTTAGCCAGGCATAGCATGACCACTTTACAACTCTCCTTCCTCTGGGGGTGCTGGTCCACTAGTGGAGACAGGATCTGTATGAGCTACAGAAGGCCCACCAGGGACCCACAGGTAGAAATTGTTTTTTTCTATCTCCCTCAGACAAAGATCCCAGAACTTCCCCAAGTAATGGTATATTAAAGAATCAACGAGTGTTTCTGGTTGCTTTTTAAATCAACAGGGAATTTCCTGTAACCCCAAAAGCTATGTTAATGACAACCAAACACAAGAGTAGCAAATAGTAGAGGAGTATCAGAGTGACTTAGTCACAAAGGTAAAAAACATCAAATGATAATTTAAGCAAGAAGCCAACCCAAAGAAAACAAGGATTGGATTGTGCAATCAGTTAATATTGATTTATTATAGATGAATCTAAGAAATACAGAAACAACAGATCACTGTGACCCACACCTATGTTCATTTAAATGCTGCAAGGCACTAAGAAACTTAGGCCAAAGGTGTTAATATGCTGCCACCTCCTGGTCCATGTTATTTTTATTTATTTTTATTTTTTGTGTGGTACGCGAGCCTCTCACTGCTGTGGCCTCTCCCGTTGTGGAGCACAGGCTCCGGACGCACAGGCTCAGCGGCCATGGCTCAAGGGCCCAGCCGCTCCGCGGCATGTGGGATCCTCCCAGACCGGGGCACGAACCCGTGTCCCCCACATCGGCAGGGGGACTCTCAACCACTGCGCCACCAGGGAAGCCCCATGTTATTTTTAAAATATATTTTATTGTAATTTCATTTCAGGAGATGAAGTTACAGGAGCTGTTTTCTAAACATAGAGTAGTATAAAGAAAACTCTGGCGACCTCTCTCCAATTTCCTCTTAAAATAACCCAAGTTTAAAATGTCATATATCCCTTCATATCGTTCCTTCTGTATAAAAACATAAACAGATATATCTGTTTGCTTATAAAGGGCTTACCCACTTTTTATTTTTCAAAAATGGCATTATTTTTTACACTCACATAGTGTGCATACACACACACACGCACACACACACACACACACATACACACACAATCACATGAGTATATCTGGGCTTTTGTTTCTGCCAAAATGGTAAACTAGCATAGGATACTTACTCCCTTCTCCAAATCAATCAAATCATATAAACTAAGAATAAAGAAGTAAACATGGATTCTAGATCAGGAAATCATAACAAAAGTGAGATACTGGGAGATGGGGCCATCTTGAATGGGAGTATGTAGGAAGGGTGGGTGGCTGAAGCCTAGAATTTAATGAGAGTAAAGTTGAAGGAAAAGCTTTTTAAGTTTTACTCTGTCCCCCAGCACCCTTACTTGCCCTGTATTACCTTGAAGGCTCAGCACATTCCTAGCTGAGTTACTGGCCTGATTGTCAATTGAGGAGGAGAGAATATCTCTTGAGGAGGCATCTGTTGCCTTGTGGGGGAGAGGGCTCTGCAGCATCTTCCACCATGGGAGAAGGGCTAGCTCTTACTAAGGAACAAGGGACTACTTCTACAAACTCTGAGGTTCAAGGAATCTGCAGGACCAATACCAATATCTATCCACCTGTCTCCATTTTACATTTCAAGGTCCCAGATTTTTCTCTACCAAGTCCCAACCTAAGCAGAGCAGATCTGCTTTGACTAAGTATTCAAACTCTGGGAAACTAACTATTAAATCTTTAGTATACTCTTCCTCTGCAGGAGATAAGCGTCTCTCTGTAACTGGCTCTCATGCTTAGCCTTTAACTGATTTTAAACAACCCTCATTTCTCCTTATCTCTCTGTGGGGCAACAATACAATTTAGCAGTAACCAGCCAATTCCACTATTTTTGTAGGCATTCTTCCTTCTCATCTCTTTTAATTGCCTGAACCATCATCCTCCAACAGGGTCCCCTCCACCAGGAAGTTTTCCCAGATCACCATTGGTGAAGTCTTTAGCAATTCAGCTGTCACCTTATGCTAGGGATTATCTGTGCCCTGCATGCCACTCAGAATGTCCTCTTTACCCAATAGGCAGGGGAATGAGTTTGTTGGTCCTCAATTTTCTGAGATCACTCAATCAGACCCAAAAGTTGGATCTGAGGTACAAGAGATTTATTGGGGAAAATTTCTGTGAAGAAAATGAGATACATGTTGGAGGAGGCAAAGAGACCCCTCAGGATGCAGTTTAAGTCCAACACTTGTACAGGAGAGGAGAAAGGGAGAAGAGTTAGAAACAGTCTCACATGGCAGTGCAGGTCCAAGAAAATTTGGCCAAGCCTATGGGGAGTCCTCAAGTTAAAGTCACCCATCAGAGAAGACCCACATTTCCTAGGAATATTCCTGCCTTAGCAAGCCTGCTGTGTTGGTCCAAGGCCAGGAGAAGCCTGTGGGAAGCATGGTCTCAGTATGAGTGCTGTGGAGGGCTCAGAGCACAGAAGCTGGGGCCATCTGTCAGTTACATTCTCCTAGATGGGAGATCTCAGAAGAAGCACACTTCCACCATCACCACAACCATGGATCCCTGCCTAAAACTATGCACAAAGGTAGACTCCAGAAATGGAGTAGAAACATAAGTGAGAGGGGAAAAAAATGACGAATACAAAAAAAAAGGGAGAATGTCTTTATGACCTAGGATAAAGAATAGATTGTTAAAGTTAAACACAGGGAATATTAACTATAAGGCAAAAAAATAAATAAATAATACATGTGACTGTTCACTGCTTCTGTTAGGTAAATAACAGTATGGATAGAATGGAAGTAGATATTTAAAATATTTAAAACTGAAAAGGTAGTGTTAACCTTATCAAAATATACAAAATACTCTTGCAAATCAACAAGGAAAGGAACAACCACATTAGAAATTTGGGAAAATAATACAAAACGGCAATTTTTAAAAAAGAAGTAAGCATATAAAACAAATGCTCAAAGAATTAGTGTTCAGAGAAATACAATGAAAACAAAAGTAAGGCATCATTTTATACCTAATAAGCAAGTAGAATAATGGCAAAGTGCAAGCAAGGATGTACACCGTTCATGACTACGGATGTTATCAGTCAATTTTAGTTAAATTATGTATACACATGTCCTCTGACACCCAAATTCTATAATCTATCATATCATGCACAAAGTGAATTTCAAATTGTTTCCTTCTACATCTTCTTCAGATCAGATTAGCTGGAAAGGTTTTAATTTCCCGTATAATTTCAAGTGCAAGCCAGAAATCAAAAACACAGGAAGTTTTCATTTCATAATAGTTTAGCTATGAGAATAGGAGACTTACAGCAGAAGGAAAAACACACATTCTCAAGTGATGCTGTCAACCTTCACAGTCTTCAGAATTGATGACCCATCTCTATGTAATTGTTGAAGGACAGAGAGTGTTTTCTCAGAATAAACTTCCCTAGGTTGTTAGAGTAGGCAGTAAAGGATGACCCTAGCATTCTGTGCAAAACAAATGACATATATTACATCTCTCAGAGGTGCAGGGAGTAGAAGGAGAAAGGTTTTTATACATTACTCTTAATTTAAATAGATTCTCATATTTATAACTAATACCTGTAACTAACTGCACTAACTGGCAATATTGATTGAAATAAATACATTAACACATTTTCTTCTATTTGTTCTACTTAATGCAAAGTATAGACAGTATGATATCTATGCCTATGATATTCCTAGATTATAATCTAAGCCAGGTCCTTTCCTTTCCACAGAACAGGGTAAACAGTCTCCTGAAACCTCTAGGGCAATAGCTTTCATGGGGACCATCTCTCAGGAGATGGAGATTCTAAGTAAGTGGGATTCCAGTTATGCCCTGCTCACCTCAACCAGAACTGCTTCAGTGTGATTTGTTTCATGTATTTAGCTTCAGCATAAAATTCATTTACAGCAAATAGTTCCACTGCTTTCTCTCCCCCACCTCCAATAACCGTTGTAATTCCTTGTTTTAGGAGGACATTTGTTATATTTTGTGACTTAGTAGAGTTGGAGTATAGATTCTTATAAAATGAGAAGGTGATTTTGAAGAGAATAAATGCAAGTCATAAAAATTTAATGGATGTGGGAGACCCAGGAATGGATGGAGGGGAATTAGAGAACAATATCTTGTTTGGGCATATTGAATTTGAGATATCAGAAACAGATCCACATAGGACTATTCCAGGAGGCAGAACTTTAAGTCAGAAGAATTATAACAAATATTTAAAAAGACTTGTGGGTCAAATGCACACATATGATATTTAAATCTGTCACAGTGGATTAGAAAGCACAGAAGATAAACTTCATGATATGAATTTGGAAATGACTTCTTGGACATGACACCAAAAGAACAGGTGACAAAAGAAAAAACAGATAAACTGGACTCCGTCAAAATTTAAAAATTTGTGTATCAGTGAACACTATTGACAGAGTGAAAAGACAACCCGCAGAATGAAAGTAAATATTTGAAAGTCATATAACTGTAAGGGGTTAGTAGCCAGAAATATATAAAGAAACTCTACAACTCAACAACTAAATTCAAATTCAAAAATGGGCAAAGTACTTAAACAGCTATTTCTCCAAAGAAGATACACAAATGGCAATAGACACGTGATATGTTGCTCAACATCACTAATCATTAGGGAAATGCAAATCAAAACCACAGTGAGATACCACTTCACATCCATCAGGATACAAAAAACAAAAAACAGAAAATAGCAAGTTGACAAAGATGTGAAGAACTTGGAACACTTCTGCACTGTTGGTGGAATATGAAATGATATAACTGTAATGGAAAATGGTATGGAAGTGTCTTAGTCCATTATGGTTGCTATAACAAAAATATCATAGACTGGGTGGCTTACAAATAAACATTTATTTCTCACAGTATGGAGGCTGGGAAGTTCAAGGTCAAAGTGCAGGCAAATCCGTGACTGGTGAAAGCCTGGTTCCTGATTCTTAGATGGCCATCTTCTTGTTGTGATCTGACATGGCAGAAGAGGCAAGAGAGTTCTCTGGGGTCTCTTTTATTAGGGTACTAATCCCATTCATGATGGCTCTACCCTCATGACCTCATCACCTGCCAAAGGCCCTACCTCTTAATACCATCACATTGGGGGTTAGTATTTCTACATATGAATTTTGAGAAAACACAAACATTCAGTCCATAACAAGTTGTTCCTCAAAAAAAGTGAAACATAGAATTACCATATGACCAATGATTTTACTTCTGGGTACATATCCAAAAGAACTGAAAGCAGGGACAGATATTTGTTTTGGGTATTTTTTGTTTTTCTTTTTTAAAAAAAATCTATTTTATTGAAGTATAGCTGGTTTACAATGTTGTGTTAACTTCTGCTGTACAGTAATGTGAATCAGTTATACATATATATTCTTTTTCATATTATTTTCCATTATGGTTTATATGAGGATATTGAATATAGTTCCCTGTACTATACAGTAGGACCTTGCTGTTTATCCATTCTATATATAATAGTTTGCACCTGCTAACCCCAAACTCCCAACCCATCCCTCCTCCACCCCACCCTGGCAACCACAAGTCTGTTCTCTATGTCTGTGAGTCTGTTTTTGTTTCATAGATAAGTTCATTTGTGTTATATTTTAGATTCCACATATAAGTGGTATCATATGGTATTTGTATTTCTCTTTCTGACGGACTTCACTTAGTATGATAATCTCTAGGTCCATCCATGTTGCTGCAAATGGTGTTATTTCATTCTTTTTTTATGGCTGAGTAATATTCCCTGAAGAAAATCTTTATGATAAAAGATGGAGGAAGTTCATTGTGGTGTCCAGATTATTACATATTCTCTAAAACACTGACCCTTCAAGGGTTGGGAGGTTGTTTAGGACTCTTTTCCTTTATTGAGTTTGAAACTGGTAGCTGTACTTTTTTCCCGTTACACCTTCTTTTCTCTCTTCTCTTACTCGTTATTACCATTGCTATTACTACAACCAGCAGCCTTCTCCCTTCCTCCCCTCTCAGCTCAGCTTATTGAATCAATAGCTATTTATTAAGCACCTAATATGTGGCTGTGAATCTGCTCTAGGCTTGAAGAGCTGACATCCCAGCTGGTTAGATTAGGGTTTAAAGCATGAGACACACCCATGGAGTAAGGAATCACTGATTAGTAAAACGACAACACTTCAGTGTGTGGATTTTGCAAACTGTGTTTTGGATTCAGAGTGAGCAAGTAGATGCCTGGCTCTCTGCTGTGATCCAGAACAGCTGGTTGAATAACTGAGCAGGGGATGAGTTTGGTACCACTGAACTTATAGCTTCTAGAAGAGAATTGATAGCAGGAACAAGGAAAGGATTTGCTTCATTCTGCAGTGAAATCAAGTTGCAATTTAGTATCCTGTCTTCTTTTCTCTTGATTTTGCCAATAAAGCATGTTGTCTTCTTATAATAAATCATTAATGAGGTCACTAAAATAATGCAGGAATGCAAGGTAAGAAAACCATAAAACCATACTTTGCTAGGACTAATGATGCAATATTGCCAAGAAATTAACAGTCTTTTTTCATTCCTTTATAGCAAGGGAAAACAAAATGAGTGACGAGTTACATAACCTTTCTCATGAAAATTTTCATACAGAAAATGTACAGAATAGGCAATGTAATACCTCCAGTAGTGATGGAGTAGAGATTTCTCTTATCTAAAATGTAGTAATAGCTCACACATCAGTGTTTAGGGCAATAAACAACTACATCATTAATTTCAACCTTAGAATCATGAGTGATTTCACCTTCTATCTCCAAAAAGGGACAGATATTTGTATACCCATGTTCATAGCAGCACTATTCTCAATAACCAAAATGTGGAAGAAATTCACCGTTCACAGATGAATAAACAAAATGTCATATGTATGTACATAAAATGGGATATAATTCCACATTTAAAAAGAAGAAATCCTGACACATGCTACAACATGGATGAACATTGAGGACATTATGCTAAGTGAAATAAGCCAGTCACAAAAAGACATACTATATGATTACACTTACATGAAGTACCTATAAAGTACTTAGGGTCGTCAAATTAATAGAGACAGAACGTAGAATAGTGGTTGCCAGAGGCTGGGAGAAGGGGGAAATGGGGAGTTAGTGTGTAATGTGTACAGAGTTTCAGTTTGGGAAGATGAAAAATTTCTAGAGATGGATGGTGGTGATAGTTGCAGAGCAATGTGAATGTTCTTAATGGCAAAGAACTGTACATTTAAAATGGTTAAGATGGTAAATTTTGTGATCTGTATATTTTATCACATTAAAAAAGAGAGACAGAAAAGGAAGGAACAAAGAGAGAACAAAGAAGATATTCATGTCAAGACTGAGACAGAAATTGGAGTTTTTAAATACAAGCCAAGGAACTCCTGAAGCCACCAGAACTAGAAGAGGCAAGGAAGGGCTCCCTGGCTCCCTTGAGCCTTTGGAGGGAGTGCAGTCCTGATGACACCTTAATTTCAGACTTCTGGTCTCCTGAACTGTGAAAGATTACATTTCTGTGTTTGTGGTAATTTGTTACAGCAGCCTCTGGAACCTAACACAATGATGTAGGAAGCAAGGTCATCAGCTAAGAGTGAGAAGTGAGGGGGTTTGAGAAAAGAGGAGAGGTGAGAAATTGTTGACCAGGAGTGTGGGAAAGGGAACAGGCTACGAACTATAAAATGACTGTCTGCAGCACCAGGAGCCCACTTTAGGATCACGGACAGGAGTTTAAAATTAGATCAATCAGTTTGTGTGTTTTTCTAGAGGCCGGTTTATCTGCACAAGGGTACAGGTGAGGAATCATAAAAAGTTGGCTTTATCCAAGGTTATCTTTTCATCAAGAGAGTACAAAGTAAAAGAGAAGTAAAGGAGTTGACAATGTATGTAAGGAAGTAATTTTAATAAATTTTTTTAACTGCTCCAATTTCCAAGTACCCAAAACGTACCCTGGCACATCATAGGAACTGGGAAAATATCTATTTAATGAATTACTGAAGGCCATGATGTTACCGTGTTAGGCTTCTCTGAAATAACCATCACACAATGGAGTCTGAGCTACTATGTACAATGACTCCTAAGCTATGTGATGCCTTCCATCTGTTCATTTCCAACATGACAACACTTGTTTGTCACCTGGTATCAGTCCTGTAATTTCCCCTTAGCAGAGAGAGGACAAAAATATCAGTTGAAAAAAAATATCATTCAGAGAAATATCTTACATCTCACTCAAGAAAGGTGTATTGCTATTGTCTCATGATATAATCCTTATGCATTATAATAGTTTTTAGTATTCATATTTCAGTATTTCATATTCAACCAGTTAGTCCTCTACCCTCCTGTAAACAAAGACCCAGAAACCTAAGAAGCCAGATGACGTCAGGGCCTATAGAAAAGTTCGAAGCAAACTTCTTGCCATGTTCTGCCATGCTGACATTCAGGGTAGTCATCTTTTGATCTCAGTACACTTCTCTGTTCAGTTCTTATATATGCCAGTTAGTGTGGGTGACATATTACATGTACTGTTACATTCATTCCTACAATAGCCTGGAAAGCTGTTATTAATGTCATGTACAGACAGGGAAGCTAAGATGCAGAAGAGCTAAGCAGCAGCTATGTGGGGAGCCAGGATTTAGTCAGGTGTATCTCCCTCCAAGTCTGGGCTCTGTCTACCAGGCCTTCTTCCACCAACAATGGAAGCTGTGATTTATTACCAGATATCGTGCTAGGCAGTTCCACACACATTATGTTGTTTAATTCTCATGAAAGTATTGCACATAAATGGTATCAGCTCATTTCATATAGAAGGAAACTGATGCTCAAAAGATCTAAGTAGCCTGTCCAGGTCCACATAACTTTCGGAGTGTCAGAATTCCATTTTAAGTCAGGCCCCATTTCACTGAAGTGAAGCACTCTGTCAAGAACAAAGGAGGGAAAAGAAGGAAGGGAAAGAAAGGAAAAGAAAAGAAAGGGATGAATGAAACTATGTGTACTCCTTGTATAGTTCAATAGAATATGCTCCATTAAGTGTTTCTCTCTTAAATAGTAAGAAAATATATGCATATAAACTACAGGCCTAATAATAATAATGCTTAATATTTCTGTGGTGCTGTGATTGCACAAAGCACTATTCTAAGCATTTTACATTTATTAACATATTTACATTTCAAAAAACCCTACAAGGTACTCACTAGCATTATTCCTATTTTACAGACATGGAAACTGCTAAGATTTGAACCCTGGCATTCTGATTCTAGAGTCTATGCACTTAAAGCACTATGTGGTACTAAGATTATTTCAATAGTGTTAGAAGCAATTTCCTTAAGTGTTAGAAGCAATGACTGCTGAAAACCTTTATTTAAAGTAGTGTTTCCCTTTAAATGGGTATCACTGGGTTGTAAGATTATAATCAAGGCTAAACACTAAGTATATTCATATTTCATGTAGCTGTTAAAAAGAATAAGGTAGGTAGATCTGTGTCTCCAAACACAGAAAGATCTTCTAAATATTAAGTAAAGAAAGAGCGGGTTGCCCAAGGGTGTTTGCATCATGACATTGTTTAATTAACATTCATATATATTTTTCTCGAATATATGTGTGTATGTGTCTGTGCCCGTAAATGCTTAGTATGTTCCATGAAAAGATGGACCCTAATAACAATGGTTGCTTCTGAGGAGAAGGAAATAAATCATGATAAGGACATGGTCAAACAGAGTTTCAGCCTCATTTCTAATGTTTTAATATTCACAAAGAGCTGGTATTCATGTTGTCTAATTGAAAATATTATGTTTCCCTTATCTTCTCTTTTTATTTTCTTCATTATAATAAATCTCTCTCTCCCTCTCTCCCCCTCTGTGTGTGTGTGTGTGTGTGTACACACACATACACACATATATGTATATAAATATAGATATATATATGTATAAATATATATTATATAAATTAAATTACACTTATTACATTAAGACATTTAGGGGAAAAATCTGGTTTGATATGAATTTATTTGTATATACTCTGAGAAATAGGTATTTTTAAAAAGTAAAATGATTATGTATTAATAAACTCACTATACCCCTGATACATGGAGATAGCTGTTGTTCAACAAAAATTTAAGGAGTATTTCCCGAGTCATATTATGAATCTCGGTTTTAAGAATATCTAATTGTTTTTATTGAGAGCTTTTTATGTGAAGGTTTCTTTAAGATATTTGTATACCTGCCAATAATCTTCTTTAAACTCTTAATCCTAGTGCATTCTTAAAGTATTTCTCATTCAAATCCCTGAAACCAGTTCCTTCTCCTTTAACAAAATTAGTCAATACCAAAAAAAGAAATATTGCTTTCTTGTTGGGACTATGCTGTCTCTGGAGCTATTCTATGGGTTGAGGCTTCTCTGTTCAGACTTGTCAAACTAGTTTTATTTCAAGTACTTGTAATTTGTTTCCTTATGTCTTCCAGCCATAGACCTCTAATATATCTAGAGATGTCATATTGTTGATTAGAAAGTCAAGGTGAGTGCACGCAGACCTCTAAGATCATATTCTTCCTCCCACAGATGATGAATCGGTAAGTTCAGTTTTGTTTAGTAATGGCTTGTTTGTTCTACAGTCTGTCAGTGGCTAGATCCCCGGAATGTCGGAGGACTGCCTACATTGGATGTTATGAAGTTTGTGGAATTATTATAGCAGCTGGATTAATTAATCTCTGTAGTTAAAATCAATATTTTTGTATTAAAATTCATTATTAACATTATTTCATGTTACCAAGTTCAATAGTTGGGATTTTAGAGGAAGTTAATGAAAAACTATATTACATTGTTGTTTTGACTGCTTCTGATTTTGGAGGGGGATGGGGGAGAAAGGTGTTAATTTGTTTTAAGAAAAGCCTCCTTTCAGTAATCTGACTAAACTTAGCTTCTGTAATACTTTCCTTCAGCTCCTTTTCCTCATACCTTATAGTCAGTCAATGGGAACTAATGCAGATTGGGAGGTCAAAATCTGCCAAGACACCTGCCTTCATAGATATTTCAGGACTTCTTGGGGGGAGAAAGGAGACGAGATCCTGATTAGGGAAACTGTTTACTCTCTAAAATTTTTCATGTTAAATATTAAAGAGAAAAGAAAACTATAAATTATTTCAAGTTTTTTTTCAAAGGTTTGCCACATGCAAAGGAGAGGAAAAAAATAAGACTTCTTGGTATAACCTTTGATACAATTAAAATAGTGATTTTAAACATCAATGACAATAATATTTCAAGATTGCTTAGATGTATGCCATTTTCAAAACATTTTTACACATTTTATTTCATTTAATAGTCAGGACACCCCTGTAAGATCAGCAGAACAGTTACCAACTACCATTTTAAAGTGATGAATCTAAGAGAAACAGATCTTAAGGGGCTTCTCTGTATCGACAGAGCTGTGATGTCAAGATCAGAGCACTGCAACCCACAACTCCTTAAATCCAGTCTTCCTGGATTCTTGCAGCCTCTCTAGGTGGCAAGGATTCCATCTGGGGCCTTTCAGAGATGAGAACTTGACACTAGGTCAGCCTCTAAATTAGTGAACTTCACTGGGCTTCCTTCCCCACTAATAAAATGCACATTTGGATCAGTCCTTTAGTAAGCAAATAGTAATTGCCAGAGGGTCTCTGACATCCTTATGCAGGGTCTACAGTGCTTCACACATAATTGGCACTCCACATATTTGTTGAACAAATTAATGAATAAACAAATGTAAATATCTAGAGTTAGTGTTTTGCTTATTAAAATTCATTGAATTTGAAAATGCATATTCCATGTCTATGGAAATCATGATATTATAGACCAGTAGTTCCAACCTTTCGTATTTCACATTCCCCAAATTATTCTTTTAAAAAATCAAGTCTCATTATTATGGACACCAAAAGTCTTCTTTTCTAATGCATATTTATGTGTTTAGAGGAATGTTTCCAGCTTAAGGGAAGTAAATTATAGGAGTAATATTAGGGGTCAGTGCAATTGTTCAGGACATCCATGACAAAGAAAGGGGACAGTGAGAAACACTGAATGTTTATGGTTTCTTTAAGATAAACTAATGGAACATTAATCCAGGATTTGGAGGATTTGCAGGAGATGGCCAGGCAGTCTTAAGGATTGAGGCAAAGCAAATGCTTAATAATTACTATGACACCCTATGTCTCACCTACACTAATTTTACAGTACATTCTATAGTCGTGTTGGCCATCCTTACCTCTCCACTAACAAGAAACTCAGTGTGGAAGCTGTGTCAAAATGTACTTGATTCATCTTTGCTGTTTCTGGTCTGTTGAAACTTGGATCTCTTTTCTATGGGTTTTTGACCCTTCTCTCTACCTTTCAGAGATAGTATTTAGTGTTCCAACTTTGCTGTGAATATCCATTTGTATTTGCCTTTAGCAATATCCATACGCCTACTCTTTCCTATAAATTGATTAGTTGGGTGATATATTCACTGAAAATCTCAATTATTTCTCTTATAAAAGATAAAATATCAAATGACTTCTTCATCTGAGATTGCTGTCCTGTTCCCAGATGACGGGCATCTCTCTCTTCCTATTGCCATTATTTTCAGCATTGCTTAATAAATGCAAAAATTAGATTTCTCCTTGTCATTATCCTCATTTAGAGAAAATGCTTCTCAAGCACTCATGTTGTACATTTTAATTTCGTTTTGAATACTCATTTAAATCAACTTGTTAATTTGCTAAGGTCATTCTCTAATATACTCAAAAACTATATCTTCAGAGTTAAAGCCAAAATAACAAGGTAAAACCTCCATGTTACTTACTGATCACTAAACTTTGTGTAAATTATCAATTAAATGTTACTGTTTTGTTAGTTTTTCGCAAACTCATAGTGCTTGCTGGGTGCCACATATGCATATTATATTACCTCATTTAATTCTCACAACAATTCTATGATTAGGTACTATTATTATCTCCATTTTATAGATGAAAAAGTAACTAGCCCTACATCACAGGCTAATGAGTGGAAGCTGGGATTTGAGGCAGTCTAGAACTCAAGCCTAAGCTTAACTATTAGGATATCCTGTTTTTTTCAAGAGAAAAAAATCAATTTTTCCATTTTAATTTAAAATTTGAGTAAGAGATTCATAATGTTAGTTATGCAGTAAAGCTTTATCTATATATGTATTAAAATCATTGAAATTTAAAGGCTAGTTTATAGCATCCTCTTCTTTCTTTTGCTTTTCTTCTTTCCAATTGTCTGTCATACAAAGAATAATGTATTTGTAGATAAAATAGGGAGGCTGGCAAATATGTATACAAAATACTTGGAAACCAAGATAATAGAAATTTATGTTCAGGTAAGCATATATGAATCTATAGTAGGTGGTAGTTTATTTGTAATTACTGTAATAGCATCTACCATTTATTACCTATTTACAAAATATTCATCATTTTCCATATATTATCTCATTTATTTACAATCCTCATATAAGTTAGCTATTATTATTCCATTTTACAAAAAAAGAAAGCAGCCCCAGATTATAGAGTTATTGAGCTTTAAACCCAAGCTATACACACCATCTTACCCCCAATACATTCATAACTGTGCCTCTGAAACATCTGGGCAACGACAGGAAATTGACCCACTACGGATACAAAAATAATATAAGCAACAACTCAACAGCGTACTACTAAAGGCTTTCACATTCATGATCAGAGTGGCCTGGTTACGAATGGTACTGATAGATTCGAAGTCAGAAAGATAAGGCCTCCCCTTAGCTTTGGAACCTGTGTTGATTTTCCTCTCTGATCCTCAGTTCCTTATTAGTGAATGGTGATAAGACACACCTCACCAAGCTGTGGCAACAAATACATCAGATAGCTCCTATGAAAACTCCTGACCCAGAGTAGGAATTTGATATGTGCTAGAGTCTTTCATATACTCATTTCACTACCTCACATCCTTGGGTAGTATTTATTATCACCATCTTACAGGTGAGAAAACTGAAATTCAGAGAGGTTTCATTAACTTCTCAAGATACATGTTAAAGAGTTATAAGCATGGACTGAAGCCAAAGTCCTTTGACTCTAAAAGGTAGGGCAGATCTGCAATACAAATAGGCCTAGAGAAGGTTTGTCCAGGCAGGTAAAAACGTAAAGGAATTAAAAAAAAATCTTTGTATTGGAAAAACTGTGTTTTTCTTTACTATCACACTATTACCACACACAATACTTCTGACATCAGCTGGGTAGGGTTTTCCCCCAAGCAATTCTCCAACACCAGCTGGGAATCTTACAATTCAATTCAATTATGACACTAACCAGAGTTAGTGCAGGCCCCACAGGTTAAGGGCTCAGTCCCATAAGGCTGCCCGTGCTGCCACTTCAGATATCAATCCCAAGTCCCAGTTGTTACCTGTGTTCCTGACTGGTGGGCTATAAAATGGAGCTTCCTACAATCCCCTCGTCTGATTTGAGTAATTTGCTAGAGTGACCACAGAACTCAGGAAACCAGTTTACCTACTAGATTACCAGTTTATTACAAAGGTTATTAAAGGATATGTATAAACAGCCAGATGAGACAATATATATGGTGAGGTCTAGAAGGGTCCCCAATGCAGGAGATTCTGTCCTCAAAGAGTTGAGATGCTCCCTCCTCCCAGCACGTAGATGTGTACACCAACCCAGAAGCTCTTTCATCATATACGACTGGGATTTTTGTGGAGGCTTCATCACATAGGTATGAATGATTATTAACTCGATCTCCAGCCCCCTTCTCTTCCCAGAGGATAGAAGCGGGTGGTGGAGCTTAAAGTTCCAAGCTTCTAATCATGGCTTCGTCTTTCTGGCCCCCAGAAAGACTAGCCCCCATCTTGAAGCCATCTAGGAGCCCATCAAGAGTATCTAACTGGAATAAAAGACACTGCTGTCACCCAGGAAACTCCAAGGGCTTTAAGACCTCTATCTCAGGAACTGGGGCCAAAGACCAAATATTAGAACAAAAGATGTTCCAAGTGCTCTTCATCACTTGGGAAATTACAAAGGTTTTAGAAGGAACTGGGGGCAGAGACCAATATATATATTTTCTATTATTTCATAATCTTTAACTCTCATTTTTATTACCTTAATGGAAATTCATTATTTGTGATATTTTAAATATTTATAGAAAAGAAGTTTACAATACTTAATTATTATCATCCATATGGCACAGATTGAGACAAAAGCATTATATGTTGTATCATGAGTTACATGAGGGTAGAAACCATATTTTATTCATCCTTGCCTCCCTAAGCCCTGCATGATTCCTTAAAACATAATAAAGACTCAATGAAACGTTGTGGAAAAGAAAAATAGTTGAGTAAATGGACAGATGGATGAATAGTTGAATGGATACATAAAAGGACAAATTAAAGGACAAAGGAGGAATAAGAAATATTGCAATATATGAGTAATTCTCAGTAGTTTGCTAGGACATATTTATGGTATATAAGGCTCTGATCCAGGCATTTGTATACAAACAACTCATTTTGCACACATGCATAGACTCCTAGCCTAGACCTTAACCTCTAACCTGAGACATATTTTACAAACCTTAATAGGTGGGACTGCACTTTGCGTCAAAAACATGCTAGACTAAACCAAACACACACATCACACAACTCCATAACATCTGGTGCTGTCTACCTTTTCTAGTAAACTAGAACATCTGTAATAAATTTCTGTTTTGTTACTGAATCTCTTTTTCCCTTACTAATAGTGTACTTGTAAAACAGGATTTCTATTTCATTGTGTCACTCAGGGCCACCCAAGGACACATTTTTGTTGATTAACATTGCATTTAAAATATTTGGGGGATTTCCTAATATACTACCTATCTAAGCTTTCTCTTGCAGGGCCACTCCAAGATGATCCTAAATTCCAAAATGCTACTGGTATAAAAATTACCTACCATGAATATTCTCAGGGTGAAATGCCAACTTTCTCAGCATGGCAAATTTCTAACAAGTGTGTAATATTAAGAAGAACAAAAATATTGATAATAGCTCATATTTATATAGCATTTACAATGTGCTGGTCATTTCACATGAATTAATGCACTTAATTTTCATGGAAATCCTGTGAAGTAGGTATTAATTTCATCTCCATTTTACAAATGGGGGAACTAAAACAAAAAAGGGACAAATACGTTGCCACCTATTACAGAGCTAGCAAGTGGCAGGGCTAGGATTTGAACTCTGGTAGTTCAGCTCAAGAGATTGGGCTCTTATCCTTAATACTATACCACCCCCTGTAGAAGTGAGTTCAATCATGCTGCATTAATTTAAACTAACATGTGACTATGCTCTACCTCTAACGCAAAATCTAAGTTCAACATCATTTAAGAAAGACTATGTGGGACCTCCCTGGTGTTCCAGTGGTAAAGAATCCGCCTTCCAATGCAGGGGACGTGGGTTCCATCCTTGGTCAGGGAACTAAGATCCCACATGCCGCGGGGGCAAATAAGCCCGCGTGCCACAACTACTGAACTCGTGCGCCTTAACGAGAGAGCCCACATGCCGCAAACTACAAAGCCCATGCACTCTGGAGCCCATACGCCACAACTAAAGAAAGAAAACCCACATGCTACAACTAGAGAGAAGCCCGTGTGCCACAACAAAGAGCCTGTGCCGCAACGAAAAGATCCCACATGCTGCAAAAAGGAGCCCACATGCTGCAATTAAGACTCAACACAGCCAAAAAAAAAAATAAAATATAAAATAAAATAAAATGAAAGACTTTGTGCTAAACTAGCACAATAAAACTCCCTATTTTGCTTATATATGAAGGTGAGAGAATTAAATGCCAGTCATTTCTTAGAATAAAGCTAGAGAATGCCTCCTTACTGAACCAGGACAGGGAAACCTAGAAGGGATAAGAATCTGAAATTAATTTAACTCACTAGGGCTGGGTAGATGCTAGAGGAAAGACAGAGCTGCCAGGATTTGGAGTAAATCCAGCCCAGCAGGTCAGATGTGATAAAGAATGAGTAATTGTGTTCCCGTCAGGAATTGTCAGGGGTGGGAATATCCCTCCAAGAGGAAGAAGTACATCCATGCGGAATCCAGGAGAGGTATTCTCAATCCCCTTTAGGTCACGTTTTCTTCTTCCAGCTCAAAATTCTCAGTTATGCTCCCTTTTTGCCAGTGTGCCTAATTTCCACCCCTGGGACCAGGATGAAGGCATTTCCCTAGATATGTGAAGAAGTTGAGTCTTGTCTTTTCTGGCATTCTCATTTTCTTTTTCTGAGTCCCCTGAATTCAGCTCAGCCTGAAACTCTTCATTATTTTCTACAGAAGATGTTCTTTCGTCTAGACTCACAGTGGTATTTTATTCAATTTTGCCCTTCTCTCTTTGTCCCAACCCTCACTCCACTCATATCTGGAAGTTAAATATAGAAGGAAAATCAGAAGTTTTCTTTGTTTCTTCTTCTTTTTTTTTTTAACCTCCTGACAATAAAGCATTCCATGGAGCAGCACACTGGTGTAAATACATCTAGAGCCATGTTTTCAAAACTGTGTTCTGTGGAACATCAGACTCCCATGAGATACCACTAGATAGGGTGATTTTTAATGAGCACATTTGGAAAACTTTTATTTCAGTCCAATTCATTAAATAGTATTCAAGTATTTACCAAGAGTCAGATAATGTATTTGGTACTGGGGTTGTATCAGTTAACAGGATATATGCAAAGCCAAAGCAGAAATGCTGCCTCACCTTTACTCCCTTTTTTTTTTTTTTTTTTTTTTTTTTTTTTTTTTTTGCGGTACGCGGGCCTCTCACTGCTGTGGCCTCTCCCGTTGCGGAGCACAGGCTCCGGACGCGCAGGCTCAGCGGCCATGGCTCACGGGCCCAGCCGCTCTGTGGCATATGGGATCTTCCCGGACCGGGGCACGAACCCGTGTCCCCTGCATTGGCAGGTGGACTCTCAACCACTGCGCCACCAGGGAAGCCCCTTTACTCCCTTTTAAAACCATTAAAGGCTCTAAGACTTCTAGAAGTGAGAATCCTATTTAACTTTCTTTAACCCATTTTTTTCCAAACCTATTTAAATATGGGAAACCTCCCTTTACCCCACTACCTGGGAACACTTCTTGAGAAATGCCTCAATGCTGTATATGACTTACTCACTGTCTTCAAGATCTTCTGCACTTTGGGGCAAGAAGATAGGTGTACACATAATATCTCAAGAAATAAAACTTATAGGGAACATATGGCAGCATGGAAAAAGTGTCAAATTAAATAAAAGCCTCCAAAGTTTACAGACAAGCCCAAATATGGTAATTAATTCTCCTCGTACATGCCTGCTTTCACAGCCCTCTTTCCTTCCTCCTCCCTTCTAGATGACCTCTGCTACTGTCTGGAGAGGGATAAGGGAATACTTACTTCTTGAGAGTTCACAAGAATTTAAAGCCAGTAGAAAGGAAGAAGAAGTGAAGGCAAAAACAAATTCAAGACTTGACCACAATGGACGTGGGTGGTCCCTCTGGTCAGTAAACCAACCCTTGCTTTCACTTCATAAAACTCTTCACCTGCCTTTTATGCTTCTTGATGTTCCACACATTATTCATTTGGATTAATAGGAAGTCTGTTCTGTAAAAGGGAAAAAAATCACTCTCAAAAGAAAATATCATACTACAGAAAAAAAGGGCTTCTGAGTCACAGTGGCCAGAGCTAGGTTCTGCCTCTGCTTCTGGCTGCATGAATTGAGCAAGTTGTTCACCTGTAAAATGAAGATAAATCATTCTACTGACAAGAGCATTTAAAGGATAAAATCAACACATCCTACGAAGTCAGCACTTACTAAATAGTAGCTCTTGTTCTTATCACTTTTAGTACTAAATGGTCATTCTAAAATAGTCACAGGAATATCAGAGCATATTAGGTCAGCACAAAAGGTTGCTTTTCTGTAACAAATGACTGAGTTCAGCCACTCAAAGGGAATGACAATTTTCACTGGTGGAAGGAGAGTTTGGCACTTTAGTTCTATAAGAACTTTCCTCCAGGGGTGGGAGCCAGGCTAGGAAAAGAGAAGCAAATTTTCTGCACCATCTCCCAGGAATTCAGTGCATTTAGCATCTTTGACAGTTTATATTAGGAGTTCAGTAGACTTGTAGGTTGGCCTGGGAAACTAACCAATAATTTCTTTTTAAATCAGATAGTATATCTTAAACACCAGAAAACTCTCTCTGTGAAGATTTATGGGAACATAACCTGTCTGTAAATTGGCATTTTTATAATAATCACATGTATCTACATTTGTATAATGGTAAAATGTAACTACAAGAAAGCAGAAAAATAATCCTGAAAAGGGAAGATTTGGAGCTTATAGCAAAAATGATAAAGGGCATGTAGTTGACTGTGGAGTGAGCCAAAGTTACTGCCTTCAAGGGAGGTCTTTATAGGAAAAGGAAGATCCATGTGGAATAGGGGGTCCATGATGTCTTCTGCTAACTCAAGTCATCTTTGAACTCACATATATAGAAGTCATCAGCTTAGAGGGTTTTTTTTTTGTTTTTTTTGTTTTTTTTTTTAAATATTTATTTATTCATTAGGCTGTGCCAGGTCTTAGTTGCGGCACATGGAATCTTCGTTGCCACGTGTGGGATCTTTAGTTGTGGCATGCGGGATCTAGTTCCCTGACCAGGGATCAAACCCAGTCCCATTGCATTGGGAGCGCAGAGTCTTAATCACTGGACCACCAGGGAAGTCCCCAGCTTAGAGTTTTGTTACTAAGGAAATGAATATCCCAACTCTGATCATTAACAATTCATACTGCTCTATATATTCTTCAAGGTGTATATCTTTCGGTCTTCAAGATTGCAGAAGACAAAGTCACAAATTTATTCATATTATCACTATGTTTTTATTGATAACATCTTTGGAAAAATCATGCCATAAATACACCCTTCTAAACACTGAATAATCAAAGTTAATGAAGGTGTAATAGATATGATAAATTGGATTTCACGCAGATTATAGGTTACTACTCTGAATAAATATCTGCTGTACTTGCCCTCTCCTTAAAAGAATGCAAAGTGCTAATTAGGTCATGATCAGGGATTACTTTTAGCTTTTTTCCTACTTTAATTTAGAAGAGTTCACTTTGTATTCCCCCCAAGTTGTTACTTGAATAAAACAGTCGTCTTCTAATTTTATGCTTAAAATAGAATTCCCTTTTAATGAAATAGTTCTGCCCCAGCTCCACAAAAATTAGAGAAGATTTTAAATCTCACATGCTTTTCTTTGAAAGCTGTAGATTTCTGTCCCTTTTTATGAAAGTCATAATATTTTCAGTTGTGAAAAACTTCTAAGATCCTCCAAGATTCCCAACCCTTGGGGTATACACTCCTTCACCCAATTATTCAAACACTAACCTAGGTGCTGCTGTGAGGGGATTTTGCAGATATAATGAAGGTCTCAAGTCAGTTGACTTTTAAATGAAGAGATTCTAATTTGTAGGCCTAACCTAATCAGGTGACACCTTAAAATAGAACAAGGCTCTACATGGAGAAAGAGATTCAGAATGTGAAAGAAATTTGATGGGAGGAGATTCCCCATTGCTGGTTTTGAAGATGGAGTGGGCTACATGGCAAAGAATGTGGGTGACATTTAGCAGCTGAGAGCCCTCTGACTGACAGCCAGCAAGGGAACAGGAACCCCAATTCAGCTTCAAGGAACTGAGCTCTGCCTCAAACCTAAGTGAGCCTGGAAGAGGGTCACATACGTCAGGTGAGATTGCAGCCTCAACCAACACCTTGATTTCACCCTCCTGAGATCCTGAGCAGAGTACTCAACCATGCCACATACAGAACTGTGAGTGAAGAAGTGACTGTTGTTTTAAGCTGCTAACTTTGTGGTAATTTGTTACACAGCAACAGAAAATTAATATACCAGTGTTTGTTTTATGGGTGCAGGTAAAGCAGGGAAAAAATGCTTGAGCATCTCTACCTACATACAGGCTAGATTCCAAAGGCTTTACTGAGTATATTTCCTTTCAAATCTGTAGTGATATTATGCAAATCATTAATAGGACCTCTCCAGAATGGGAGGTTGATGATGCATATTTGTTTTCATGCCTTGCTTGTTCATAGTCATGAAAGCTGATACTAAGTTGCAAGGTTATTCATATAGGATTAAGTAGTTACAGCTTTAACCCATGGCTCCTGCAGCATTTATAATTTGGTCTTGCGCACCTGTTACATTCCCCAAAAGTTTTCTCAAAAGGAGAAACTTCTGACAGCTGATCACCCCTGTTTGTTGGCC
Source organism: Orcinus orca (assembly GCF_937001465.1). NCBI lineage: Eukaryota > Metazoa > Chordata > Mammalia > Artiodactyla > Delphinidae > Orcinus > Orcinus orca. The sequence goes on from NC_064562.1 coordinate 68,818,098, forward strand.
ACCATTTCCCGCAAGATGTTAACAGCTCCTTGTATTGCATTTTTGGACATGACCTCCATGGCACTTGAGGCAGTGTATCAGTGAGTGTTGAACCACTCTTCTGCCTAGTGTCTCACAGCCTGTAATAGTGTGAGTTTGTGTGCATTTTGGTGGCGGGGATGTGATCTTCCTGCATCTACTTTCTCCATTTGTCCTACTCAGAGGAACTATGTTATCATGGGAAGATAGATTTGAAAGCTTGTAAATCTGCTTGAGGTTTAGCCTTTCTCCTTTGGTCCATTGTTGGTTTTGAATGACTTGAAGACACACTGATAAGATTCTCTAAGAAAATAAATGAAGAATGAATAAGTGAAGAGATGAATATATAAATAATAAATCTAGTTAAGAATTAAAATGCAATCAATGGGGAGGTACTCTGGCACTGAGAAAAAAATAGCATACTACAAGTTAGAAGACATGAGTTTGAGATGACTACTAGCTTTATTATACTGGAGAAGGCACTTAATCATCTCTAGGGCTCAACTTCCCCAACTGGAAAATGTGTTACATTGTACTAAATAGTCTTTAAATTATGCTTCACTTCTGAATCTAGGTTTTAAGCCAATTAAGAGGCTAAATAATGTCATATCCCATGAAGCTTCTATTTGTTGGGTTTTTTTTAACATCTTTATTAGATGGTCTGTCAGTTTCTGCTTTATAACAAAGTGAATCAGTTATACATACACATATGTCCCCATATCACTTCCTTCTTGCATTTCCCTCCCTCCAACCCTCCCTATCCCAGCCCTCTAGGTGGTCACAAAGCACCGAGATGATCTCCCTGTGCTATGCGGCTGCTTCCCACTAGCTATGTATTTTACATTTGGTAGTGTATATATGTCCATGCAACTCTCTCACTTTGTCCCAGCTTACCCTTCCCCCTCCCCGTATCCTCAAGTCCATTCTCTAGTATGTCCGCATCTGTGTTCCTGTCTTGTCCCTAGGTTCTTCTGACCATTATCATTTTTTTTTTAGATTCCATATATATGTGTTAGCATACAGTATTTGTTTCTTTCTCTGTGACTTACTTCACTCTGTTTGATAGTCTCTAGGTCCATCCAGCCCACTACGAATAATTAGGTTTCATTCCTTTTTATGGCTAAGTAATATTCCATTGTATATATGTGCCACATCTTCTTTACCATTCATCTGTTGATGGACACTTAGGTTGCTTCCATGTCCTGGTTATTGTAAATAGAGCTGCAATGAACATTGTGCTACATGACTCTTTTTGAATTATGGTTTTCTCAGTGTGCATGCCCAGTAGTGGGATTGCTGGGTCATATGGTAATTCTATTTTTAGCTTTTTAAGGAACCTCCATACTGTTCTCCATAGGGGCTATATCAATTTACATTTCCACCAACAGTGAAAGAGGGTCTCCTTTTCTCCACACCCTCTCCAGCATTTATTGTTTGTAGATTTTTTAATGATGGCCATTCTGACCGGTGTGAGATGATATCTCATTGTAGTTTTGATATGCATTTCTCTAATGATTAATGATGTTGACCATTCTTTCATGTGTTTGCTGGCCATCTGTATACCTTCTCTGGAGAAATGTCTATTTAGGTCTTCTGCCCATTTGTGTATTGGGTTGTTTGTTATTTTGATATTGAGCTGCATGAGTTGCTTGTATGTTTTGGAGATTAATCCTTTGTCAGTTGCTTCATTTGCAAATATTTTCTCCCATTCTGAGGGTTGTCTTTTCGTTTTATGGTTTCCTTTACTGTGCAAAAGCTTTTAAGTTTCATTAGGTCCCATTTGTTTATTTTTGTTTTTCTTTCCATTTCTCTAGGAGGTGGGTCAAAAAGGATCTTGCTGTGATTTATGTCATAGAGTGTTCTGCCTATGTTTTCCTCTAAGATGTGATGGTGTCTGGCCTTACATTTAGGTCGTTAATCCATTTTGAGTTTATTTCTGTATATGGTGTTAGGGACTGTTCTAATTTCATTCTTTTACATGTAGCTGTCCAGTATTCCCAGCACCACTTATTGAAAAGGCTGTCTTTAATTCATTGTATATTCTTGCCTCCTTTATCAAAGATAAGGTGACCCTATGTGTGTGGCTTTATCTCTGGGTTTTCCATCCTGTTCCATTGATCTATATTTCTGTTTCTCTGCAGATGCCATACTGTCTTGCTTACTGTACCTTTGTAGTATAGTGTGAATTCACGGAGCCAGGTTCCTTCGGCTCCGTTTTTCTTTCCCAAGATTGCTTTGGCTATTCGGGGTCTTTTGTGTTTCCATACAAATTGTGAAATTTTTTGTTCTAGTTCTGTGAAAAATGCCAGTGGTAGTTTGATAGGGATTGCATTGAATCTGTAGATTGCTTTGGGTAGTAGAGTCATTTTCACAATGTTGATTCTTCCAATCCAAGAACATGGTATATCTCTCCATCTATTTGTATCATCTTTAATTTCTTTCATCAGTGTCTTATAATTTTCTGCATACAGTTCTTTTGTCTCCTTAGGTAGGTTTATTCCTAGGTATTTTATTCTTTTTGTTGCAATGGTAAATGGCAGTGTTTTCTTAATTTCACTTTCAGATTTTTCATCATTAGCGTATAGGAATGCAAGAGATTTCTGTGCATTAATTTTGTATCCTGCTACTTTACCAAATTCATTGATTAGCTCTAGTACTTTTCTGGTAGCATCTTTAGGATTCTCTACGTATAGTATCATGTCATCTGCAAAGAGTGACAGCTTTATTTCTTCTTTTCCTATTTGGATTCCTTTTATTTCTTTTTCTTCTCGATTGCTGTGGCTAAAACTTCCAAAACTATGTTGAATAATAGTGCTGAGAATGGGCAACCTGGTCTTGTTCCTGATCTTAGTGGAAATGTTTTCAGTTTTCCACCATTGAGGACGATGTTGGCTGTGGGTTTTATGGCCATATAAAGGCCATATATGGCCTTTATGATGTTGAGGAAAGTTTCCTCTATGCCTACTTTCTGGAGGGTTTTTAACATAAATGGGTGTTGAATTTTGTCGAAAGCTTTCTCTGCATCTATTGAGATGATCATATGGTTTTTCTCCTTCAATTTGTTAATATGGTGTATCACGTTGATTGATTTGCATATATTGAAGAATTCTTGCATTCCTGGTGTAAACCCATCTTGCTCATGGTGTATGATCCTTTTACTGTGCCTTTGGATTCTGTTTGCTAGTATTTTGCTGAGGATTTTTGCATCTATGTTCATCAGTGACAGTGGCCTGTAGTTTTCTTTCTTTGTGACATCTCTGCCTGGTTTTGGTATCAGGGTGATGGTGGCCTTGCAGAATGAATTTGGGAGTGTTGCTCCCTCTGCCATATGTTGGAAGAGTTTGAGAAGGATAGGTGTTAGCTCTTCTCAATGTTTGATAGAATTCGCTTATGAAGCCATCTGGTCCTGGGCTTTTGTTTGTTGGAAGATTTTTCATCACAGTTTCAATTTCAGTGCTTGTGATTGGTCTTTTCATATTTTCTATTTCTTCCTGGTTCAGTCTCAGAAGGTTGTGCATTTCTAAGAATTTGTCCATTTCTTCCAGGTTGTCCATTTTATTGGCATAGAGTTGCTTGTATTAATCTCTCATGATCCTTTGTATTTCTGCAGTGTCAAATTGTTACTTCTCCTTTTTCATTTCTAATTCTATTGATTTGAGTCTTCTCCCTTTTTTCTTGATAAGCCTGGCTAATGGTTTATCAATTTTGTTTATCTTCTCAAAGAACCAGCTTTTAGTTTTATTAATCATTGCTATCGTTTCCTTCATTTCTTTTTCATTTATTTCTGATCTGATCTTGATGATTTCTTCCTTCTGCTAACTTTGGGTTTTTTTTGTTCTTCTCTCTCAAATTCCTTTAGGTGTAAGATTAGTTTGTTTATTTGAGATGTTTCTTGTTTCTTAAGATAGGCTTGTATAGCTATAAACTTCCCTCTAAGAACTGCTTTTGCAGCATCCCATAGGTTTTGTGTCATTGTGTTTTCATTGTCACTTGTTTCTAGGTATTTTTTGATTTCCTCTTTGATTTCTTCAGTGATCTCTTGGTTATTAGGTAGTGTGTTGTTTAGCCTCCATGTGTTTGTATTTCTTCCAGATTTTTTCCTGTAATTGATATCTACTCTCATAGCATTGTGGTCGGAAAGGATAGTTGATATGATTTCAATTTTCTTAAATTTACCAAGGCTTGATTTGTGACCCAAGATATGATCTATCCTGGAGAATGTTCCATGAACACTTGAGAAGAAAGTGTATTCTGTTTTTTTTGGATGGAATGACCTATAAATATCAATTAAGTCCATCTTGTTTAATGTATCATTTAAAGCTTGTGTTTCCTTATTTATTTTCATTATGGATGATCTGTCCATTGGGGAAAGTGGGGTGTTAAAGTCTCCTGGTATGATTGCGTTACTGTCGATTTCCCCTTTCAAGTCTGTTAGTATTTGCCTGTATTGAGGTGCTCCTATGTTGGGTGCATAAATATTTACAATTGTTATATCTTCTTCTTGGATTGATCCCCTGATCATGCTGTAGTGTCCTTCTTTGTGTCTTGTCATAGTCTTTGTTTTAAAGTCTATTTTGTCTGGTATGAGAATTGCTACTCCAGGTTTCTTTTGATTTCCATTTGCATGGAATATCTTTTTCCATCCCCTCACTTTCAGTCTGTATGTGTCCCTAGGTCTGAAGTGGGTCTCTTGTAGACAGCATATATATGAATCATGTTTTTGTATCCATTCAGCCAGTCTATGTCTTTTGGTTGGAGCAATTAATCCATTTACATTTAAGGTAATTATTGATATGTATGTTCCTATTACCATTTTCTTAATTGTTTTGGGTTTATCATTGTAGGTCTTTTCCTTCTCTTGTGTTTCCTGTCTAGAGAAGTTCCTTCAGCATTTGTTGTAAAGCTGGTTTGGTGGTGCTGAATTCTCTTAGCTTTTGCTTGTCTGTAAAGGTTTTAATTTCTCCATCAAATCTGAATGAGATCCTTGCTGGGTAGAGTAATCTTGGTTATAGGTTTTTCCCCTTCATCACTTTAAATATGTTCTGCTACTCCCTTTGAGCTTGCAGAGTTTCTGCTGAAAGACCAGCTGTTAACCTTATGGGGATTCCTTTGTGTGTTATTTGTTGTTTTTCCCTTGCTGCGTTTACTATTTGGTCTTTGTATTTAATTTTTGATAGTTTGATTAATATGTGTCATGGCGTGTTTTTCCTTGGATTTATCCTGTATGGGACTCTGTGTGGTTCCTGGACTTGATTAAGTATTTTCTTTCCCATATTAGGTGAAGTTTTAAACTATAATCTCTTCAAATATTTTCTCAGTACCTTTCTTTTTCTCTTCTTCTTCTGGGACCCCTGTAATTCGAATGTTGGTGTGTTTAATGTTGTCCCATAGGTCTTTGAGACTGTCCTAAATTCTTTTCATTATTTTTTCTTTATTCTGCTCTGCAGTCGTTATTTCCACTATTTTATCTTCCAGGTCATTTATTCATTCTTCTGCTTCAGTTATTCTGCCATTGATCCCTTCTAGAGAATTTTTAATTTCATTTATTGTGTTGTTCATCACTGTTTGTTTGCTCTTTAGTTCTTCCAGGTTCTTGTTAAATGTTTCTTGTATTTCCTCCATTCTATTTCCAAGATTTTGGATCATCTTTACTATCATTATTCTGAACTCTTTTTCAGATAGACTGCCTATTTCCTCTTCATTTGTTAGGTCTGGTGGGTTTTTGCCTTGTTCCTTCATCTGCCATGTGTTTCTCTGTCTTCTCATTTTGCTTAACTTACTGTGTTTGGGGTCTCCTTGTCACAGGCTGCAGGTTCGTAGTTCCCGTTGTTTTTGGTGTCTGTCCGCAGTGGCTAAGGTTGTTTCAGTGGGTTGTGTACGCTTCCTGGTGGAGGGGACTGGTGCCTGTGTTCTAGTGGATGAGGCTGGATCTTGTCTTTCTGGTGGGCAGTTCCACGTCTGGTGGTGTGTCTTGGGGTGTCTGTTACTATGATTTTGGGTAGCCTCTCTGCAAATGGGTCGGTTTGTGTTCCTGTCTTGCTAGTTGTTTGGCATAGGGTGTCCAGCACTGTAGCTTGCTGGTCGTTGAGTGGAGCTGGGTCTTGGCGTTGAGATGGAGATCTCTAGGAGATTTTCACCGTTTGATATTACATGGAGCTGGGAGGTCTCTTGGGGACCAGTGTCCTGAACTTGGCTCTCCCACCTCAGTGGCACAGCACTGACTCCTGGCTGGAGCACCAAGAACCTGTACTCCACAAGGCTCAGAATAAAAGGGGAAGAAAAAAAAAGAAAGAAAGAAGAAGATAAAATAAAATAAAGTTATTAAAATAAAAAATAATTATTAAGAAAAATAATTTTTTAAGTAATTAAAAAAAAACGGACAGACAGAACCCTAGGATAAATGGTAAAAGCAAAGCTATACAGACAAAATCACACACAGAAGCATACACATACACTCTGACAAAAAGAGAAAAAGGGGGAAAAAATATATATCGTTGCTCCCAAAGTCCACCTCCTCAATTTGGGATGATTCGTTGTCTATTCAGGTATTCCACAAATGCAGGGTACATCAAGTTGATTGTTGAGCTTTAATCCGCTGCCCCTGAGGCTACTGGGAGAAATTTCCTTTTCTTTGTTCGCACAGCTCCCGGGGTTCAGCTTTGGATCTGGCCCTGCCTCTGCGTGTAGGTCACCTGAGGGCGTCTGTTCTTCAGGACAGGATGGGGTTAAAGGAGCAGCTGGTTCTGGGGCTCTGGCTCACTCAGGCACGGGGGAGGGAGGGGCACGGAGTGCGGGGTGAGCCTGCGGTGGCAGATGCCGCCTAACATTGCACCAGCCTGAGGTGCGCCATGTGTTCTCCCGGGTAAGTTGTCCCTGGATCACGGGACCCTGGCATTGGCAGGCTGCACAGGCTCCCAGGAGGGGAGGTGTGGATAGTGACCTGTGCTTGCACACAGGCTTCTTGGTGTCTACAGCATTAGCCTTAGGATCTCATGCCCGTCTCTGGGGTCCACGCTGATAGCCACGGCTCGCCCCTGTCTCTGGAGCTCCTTTAAGCTGCATTCTTATTCCCCTCTCCTCATGCACCAGGAAACAAAAGGGGCAAGAAAAAGTCCCTTGCCTCTTTGGCAGCTCTAGACTTTTTCCCAGATTCCCTCCCAGATAGCTGTGGCGCACTAGCCCCCTTCAGGCTATGTTCACGCCGCCAACTCCAGTCCTCTTCCTGGGATACGACCTCAGAAGCCCAAGCCTCAGCTCCAGCCCCGCCCGCCCCGGCGGGTGAGCTGACAAGCCTCTCAGGCTGGTGAGTGCTGGTCGGCACCGGTCCTCTGTGCGGGAATCTGTCCGCTTTGCCCTCTGCACCCCTGTTGCTGCACTCTCCTCCGCGGCTTCGAAGCTTCCCCCTCCACCACCCGCAGTCTCTGCCCACGAAGGGGCTTCTAGTGTGTGGAAACCTTTCCTCCTTCACAGCTCCCTCCCACTGGTGCAGGTCCCGTCCCTATTCTTTGTCTATGTTTTTTCTTTTTTCTTTTGCCCTACCCAGGTACATAGGGAGTTTCTTGCCTTTTGGGAGGTCTGAGGCCTTCTGCCAGCGTTCAGTAGGTGTTTTGTAGGAGTTGTTCCACGTGTAGATGTATTTCTGATGTATTTGTGGGGAGGAATGTGATCTCCGAGTCTTAATCTTCCGCCATCTTGAAGCTCCTCCTGTTTGTTGTTTTTATGTTCTGGAACCTTAGGTCTTGTCCATCCAAAACTGCCTTTCGACAGCCAGTTGTCTAGATTCTTTTAAATCAGTCAATGTGCATTGTCAGTATTTTCCATACACAACAAAATTCAGGTCTCTCAAGTTTCACTAGTGGTAAGTTGTTACACAGCAAGCAACAGAAGATTAAAACACCAGTGTTTGTTTTATGGGTGCAGGTAAAGCAGGAAAAGAATGCTTGAGCATCTCTACCTACAAACAGGCTAGATTCCAAAGGGTTTACTATGTATATTTCCTTTCAAATCTGAAGTGATATTATGCAAATCACTAATAGGACCTCTCCAGAATGGGAGGTTGAGGATGCATATTTGCTTTCATGCATTGCTTGTTCACATTCATAAAAGTTGATATTATGTTGAAAGTTTATTCATATAGGATTAAGTAGTTTATTGGCTAAATGTATTACTTATGCCAAAACTATTACCTTCTTAACTATTTAGGTCCAAACAGTTTATATCTTTCATGCTGGCATTTATGTATAAAAGTATTTTATATTAAAAAAAATTCCTGTAAATCAATCAATATTTATTAAAAGTCTACTTAGAGTAAATCAATGCACTAAATATTGTGAAACATGAAAAATACATCTGCCCCCAAAGAATTAGCTTTTCAATACACACACAAAAAGATAAATTCTAATGAAAGAGATAAATTAAGTTGACTACAATGGCAAGTTGCAGAGAAGGAGCACTAGAAAATGCGTTAGATGACCTGGGTCCTTTTAAGTCTCCTGGCTCTAATAAATAAGACATCTTCTCTCTCAGCCTCTGTTGTTTCATATGTAAGGTTGGTATAATACCTGCCTGATTCTCATGGATTTATAAAATTCCTACTCTGTACCAGGCACCTTATTAGGTCTTAATGATTAAAAGATGAACATGACTAGTTTAACCCATTGAGTTCACTGTTACGTATAGGTTAATATACTTGAAAATAAACAGTTACTACAATGTGATTATCGCTATTGTTGAGCATAACTAGAGGAAGAGCAAAGAGTTACCTTTTTTCTCCTAAACTGTGGAAATTTCCTCTAATCCAGAGGTGATGCAATATAAAGTATATAGCATCACTTTTGAAGTATTTTTGCCAAATTAATTTAAATCTAATCAAACCTTTAGATCTAAATTTAAGCTTATAAGAAATGAGGGGGATAGAACAAGTTAAATGAGATCACAAGAAAGCATTCAGACAAGTCCAGAAGGTCGACATTCTAAAGAAAAACTGGCTTGATCTCTTCAACAAGTCAATGCCATTAAAAATTAAAAAGCAAGCTGGACTCTTTTATGTTAAAAAAGACTTAAAAGACATAACAACCAAGGTACTATGAGGTCCTTGATTTGTACAATCCATCTGTAAATAGGGACAATAAAGGAAATCTGAAGATGGATATTGTTTAGAAGATAAAAAGATTAGAGAAATACTGTTAATTTTTTAAGAGTGTTATGGTATTGTGGTTATATTGTAAATATCCTAATTGCTTATAATAATGATTTGGTAAAAACTCATGAAGTCCTATTTTACATTAAAATACAGCAGAAAATAATGAATGAAGCCATTATAGTAAAAATGTTAACTGACAAAATGATGTGATGAATATAGGGGTGTTCTACTATACCATTCTTTCTAAATTTCTGTGTCTGAAAAGTTTCATAATAGTTAAAAATGAAAGATAAAGAATAAATGAGAATATTTGAAATCACTTTGTAAACTTTAAAAGGATAAAAGAGATTTTTTTTTTTAAAGAAATTGTTGGAGAAAGAAGGAATGGTTTTTTTCAAGCATATGTGCTACTTTGGACCACACTGCTAAGAGAAGTCAGGAATGGCCACCACAGAGATCCACCCAATGCCTCTAGAAATAGAAACCAGGAGGAATAGCATGGATTCCCAGATACTGATCTTTTTAATACCCCCCTTCATGTCTAGATGACCTTGACCAAAATTGAAGACAAATGTCTTCTTGCTGGGAAAGGTGGGCTAAAGCAACGTGCACTTATCCAAGAAGCAGCAGAAAGCCTGTAACCGTTACAACATGAGAGTAACTGGTGAGTTTTCCTTTTTGCAGATCGGTAGGATTTGGCACCCAAAGCAGAGGTTTGAAACCATGGATGATTGCCCTTATTGTGTTATTACTGACAGTGGTAACTGTGGCCACTGGTCTTCTGGCTTACTTCTTAGTCTCTGGTAGGTAAAATTGTGGATTTTGCTCAGTTTGATTTCAGTTTTCTGTAAAGCTTCATTTGAATAAATGTAAATTTATTTCCATCCAAAAATAATGTACTTTCACTAGTAAATGTCCACATTTTGAATTTTTTAATTTATTCAGTCATTTCATCAACAAATAACTACTGAATGTTTAGTATGTCCAAGTACTTTTCAGGGCACTCAAGAAACAGCATTAAGCAAAGCAGATAAATTTCCCACCTCCTTGGAGCTCACAGTCTAGTATTCTTTTCAGAATCTATACAAAAGACCAAAATAGTAATTGTCTAAAATTTACTAGTAATCACAATAAACTCTAATCATTCATGTATATGCAAGTGAAAAATTATGATGAATTAGTTATTAAAATTGGCTCTTTTACTCAGCATTTTCTGCCCACTAACATTTCTAGGGAAAAAGAAAAGCACGTGTCCAATGAAATAATGAATTTTAAAATTATTGGTAAAGTATAAATATGATACAGTATTATTACTTTTTTTTTTTTTCTTTTTTTTTTTTTTTGCGGTACGCAGGTCTCTCACTGCTGTGGCCTCTCCCGTTGCAGAGCACAGGCTCCTGACGAGCAGGCTCAGAGGCCATGGCTCACGGGCCTAGCCGCTCTGCGGCATGTGGGATCTTCCCGGACCGGGGCACGAACCCGTGTCCCCTGCATCGGCAGGCAGACTCTCAACCACTGCGCCACCAGGGAAGCCCCTATTACTTATTTTTAGAGAAAAAATTTTACTCTTTCCAAAACAATATCGAGAGATTTTTCTATTGCCTGATATATTTATAATCCCACAAAAATTCATTGCAGAATTCTCTTTTTACATTGCATCACTCTGCAGAGTGCAAACCATTTACATTTTTGACAAATGTCCACAATGTCAATCTCACACAGATGTATGTGATAAGACAACTAGTTCAGGGGACTTACCTGAATGGACTTATCTGTTGTCTCTTTCCTCAGACTTGATGGGGGAGTCCAGATTCTTTTAGGAGCTTTAAAGGGCTTAAGAACATAGTTCTGGGGCCCATATAACTACTCCATCTGTAGTTTACACCAATGGCAAAAGATTCTCGGGTCAGCTAATTTAATGTATAGAAGCCCCTCTTCTATGAGTAGAGGGTTCAATTACAAATGGACTATATAGATTAGTAATCGGGGGGACCAAAAAAGCAGTACAGAGTCCAGAGATGTCCCTAGGAGACAGACCATCCTGAGGTCCTCTTTCTTTCCTAGATCCACAGCTTCCCAAGGAGAGATATGCTTCTGTGGTTGCTCCATTTTCTATCTTTAACTCTTTGTAGATTTCTTGCCCCACCAGGGCCATACTCCTAAGATTACCACACTCCTCCACTGCTCTGTTTTTTATAACCTTTCCTGAGAGACGAGCAGAAATCTGATTGATTCATCCCTTTTACACACTGTTCTCACCTCCCACCTCAGGCAGTTTTTTCCCTGCCTTTCTTTTCACACCTTTCTTAGTGTGCCTGGCTCTTCCATTAAAAACCAAAATTTACAAGAACACTTATTTACCTCTACTTCCAGTAGAGTACAAGGTGGTATACATTTCACCGCAGCAAGAAGCAATACAGTAATTAAATATTCCAGCTCTAGAGCCACACTTGTCTGGGTTTAAACTTGGAGAGGCCACTAACTAGCTGTATAGCACAGAGCAAGTTACTTAATGCCTCCTGCCTCACTTTCTTCATCTGTAAAATGAAGGTGATGCCAGTCTTAGAGAGCTTAGTGAGAGTCAAATGAATTAATACATATAAAGTGCCCAGAACAGAGCTTGGCACATAGTAGGCACTGAATAAATACCAGCTACTATTATTAACATATAACATTAATCATTATTTTTATTATATTTATTATTAAAGTCTCAGAGATATATTCAAGACTTCATAGTAGCCCCATTATAGTTGGGCCTTAGATCCCAAAATCTACCCTCAAACCACTTAATTTCCTACTTTTTCTTTTCATCACAGGCCAGAAAATGGAGTATTATCATGGCACCTTTAAAATTTCAGATCTACGAGTCAAAAGTAATTCTGGACAAAGCAGCCCATACCAGCTTAAGGACTTACAGGAGATGAGTGAAAACTTGGTAAGTCAGATAAAATTGTTTCTATCCTAAAATATTGCAGGAGGAAGGGATTTTGTGAATCATTTTCTCCACTATTTCTTAAAACATGATTTTCAGACAATTTGCATCAGAATCATCTTGCAGATTCCCAGGTCCCACTCCAGATCTTCTGAATCAGTGTCTGATGGGGTGGGTGGGTAGGGAGAGAGGAGTAAGGGAATCTGCATTCTAGCAGATTGGTGATTCTGATAAACCACTTTTTAAACCACCTCATTTAAAAGTGAGAGAACGGAAGCCAAGGTATCCCAGCCCTTCGCTCCCCCATTCCACCACGATACTACCCAACTGAAAAGCTTAAACATACCAGAAGTGGTTATTGGTAAAACCACATGCTTTTTTTGTTAGACCACATTTTAGGACTTAAAATATTTTTTAAATACATGAAAAAAGGAAAGAGGATTATAAATGTTCATTTTATCTCAAAAACACACTAATTAAGATAAAATACCCAGACCTATTGTGCAATATTCAAATGAACTGCTAACGATTTTGTTAAAACTGAAATACAAGACTGTCCCCACCCCCACCCCCCCTAAAAAGTAAACTCAGTTGCATAACAGCTCTGCTCACGATGTGTGTGAACCCTCACTCAAAAACTAAGGTCAAGTTAACTGCCTTGACAAAGAAGCACAGAGCATAAAATTATCTTAAAAGGGTGGAAATGTCAGGTGTTGGTTTGTTTTAGTCAAAGAATCATTTTTTACTCAAAACATTTCCTTTCTTTCTCAAACCATTTTCATTTTTTCATGCCACTATTTGATCTTTGTCCACATGCATACCCAGTTGCAACATATTCACAGCCACATCACAAATGGAGTTTTTAATCTATATTTTCAATTCTCATTAAATTATGCAATTTTTTTTATTTTGCAGTCTCATCCCCCCAGATCAATAATTACATTTATAGATTGATATATATCCTCCATTCTTTTATATTCAGAGCACCTTAGAAAATAGCATTTGTGATCATTTCTTGAGGAATGCCAGAAAAAACTTGGATACATACCCTAGTACCTCTTTTATTCCTCTGACCCTGAGTGACTCCACATAACCTCCTCAATGTTAAAATATTAATAATAAATTATTTATTAATTTAAAAATTAATAAATTAATTAATCTTAGTTTAAAAGATATACAATTTCTTTGACTGTTGAAAAAATATTTATAATTTAACAGGAAAGTTTAAAATTTGTTTTCTTTATGTTTTACAGCCAATATTGTTGGCATTGTTTTAGGCTAACTAAGACATTGTTTCTACTGAAGTAAATGGACAGGAATGAAGTAGGTCTTTTTAAAAAAAGTGAAAGAAATTCACTTATAGAGGTATGTGTTTGAAGGTGAACTTTGAAGCTTCACTAAAGCACACGTTTTTAGGTGTGAAAGAACCTCAGGTACAAAGGCTGAGTTACGTGATGAAACATTATCATCATAAGGACCTACAAGGTCTTTCTCTAGTTGTCATTATTTATTTCTTCTCTTTTATTTTCATACCACACTCTCATTCTCCTCCCCCTGCAGACAACCATACTGTATTTCACATGTATTCTTTTATTAGTATTCATTCTTGCAAAAATACATTTTCTTGTTTTGTGCAGAGCACATGGCTTTAATTTATTCTTTGTGTTATAAATCCCTTGTTTTAGTTAGTTTGGGCTGCTATAAAAATGTACCATAGTTTGAGTGGCTTATAAACAACAGAAATTTATTTCTCATAGTAATGGAGGCTGGAAGTCTGGAACCATGACACTAACATGGTCAGGTTCTGGCAAGAACCCTCTTTCTTGTTGCAGACTTCAGACTTCTTGGTGTATCCTTACATGGTGCAGAGCAGGGAGCTAAAGAGCTCTCTGGGGTCTCTTTTCTAAAGTACTAATCCCATTCATGACCTAATCACCTCCCAAAGGCTGCACCTCTTCATATATGGCCTTCATTATGTTAAAGCAGGTTCCCTCAATGCCCACTTTCTGGAGGTTTTGTAACATAAATCAGTGTTGGATTTTGTCAAAAGCTTTTTCTGCATCTATTGAGATGATCATATGGTTTTTATTCTTCAGTTTGTTAATGTGGTGTATCACACTGACTGATTTGCAGATACTGAAAAATTCTTGCATCCCTGGGAAAAACCCCACTTGATCTTGGGGTATGACCCCTTCAATGTATTGTTGGATTCAGTTTGCTAGTATTTCGTTGAGGATCTTTGCATCTATATTCATCAGTGATATTGACCTGTAATTTTCTTTTTTTGTGGTATCTTTGTCTGGTTTTGGTATCAGGGTGATGCCGGCCTCACAGAATGATTTTGGGAGTGTTCCTTCCTCTGCAATTTTTTTGGAAGAGTTTCAGAAGGATAGGTGTTAACTCTTCTATAAATGTTTGATAGAATTTGCCTGTGAAGCCATCTAGTCCTGGACTTTTGTTTGCTGGGAGTTTTTTAATCAGTTTCAATTTCAGTACTGGTGATTGGTCTGTTCATATGTTCTATTTCTTCCTGGTTCAGTCTTGGGAGATTGTACCTTTCTAAGAATTTGTCCATTTCTTCTAGGTGTTTATTTTATCGGTATATAGTTGCTTGTAGTAGTCTCTTAAGATCTTTTGTATTTCTGTGGTGTCCATTGTATAATAACTTTCTCCTTTTCCAGTTCTAATTTTATTGATTTGAGCCCTCTCCGTCTTTTTATTGATGAGTCTAGCTGAAGGTTTATCAATTTTGTTTATCTTTTCAAAGAACTAGTTTTTAGTTTCATTGATCTTTTCTATTTTCTTCATCTCTATTTCATTTATTTCTGCTCTGACTTTTATGATTTCTAGATAGGAACAGTTTGTTGGTAGTAGACATTGCACTTATCCATTCCATCTTTTATTAATTTGGACCATATTGCCCTTCATAAAACAAAAATCCATAATTTTAAAGTAATCATACTTATCAATTTTCTCAGCCTTATGGCTGTGTTTTTAAAGATTTTTTTTAAAAGTTATTTCCTCTTTTAAGTTATAAAATTATTTTACTGTATTTTCTTCTATTAAACTATTAAACTTCTACCTTCTACAGAAGGTTTTTAATGCATCTGAAGTCCACCTTTGAATGTGATATTAAGTAGGAACCCAGGTAGTGATCCAGTTTTCCCAATGTAACTAACTAAACAATCTGTCTCACCAATATATGGTATGATTATTCAGCTTATGACACTTCTTAGCCCCTGAGTCTTACAGAAAAAAAACGATGATCCTCATCTCTTCAAACTGCTTCCCATCTCCTTGGAGAGATGATAGTAACACACATGAAACTGAACAGCATGACATGATATGGTTAAGGACTAAACTATATGTTGAGGACTATAAGTGCAGAAGAACTTCAAAGAAAAGGAAGATCAACTAGGGTTCACGTGGTCAGGAAAGGCTGTGTATTATTTTAGCCCTGTTTAAGTGAGACAATGTCCCTTTCCCTCCAATCCCCACCAATTTACCTTCAGGAGAATTACAGGAAGTGTTCATGCCTCATCCTGAGCCACTCCTTTTTATTGTTGCTAAATCCCAATGAGTGAAACCAGATTCTTCTCTCTGACCTATGTGTGTGCTAATTAGACAGCCACGAAATACAGGTTGTAGGTCCTGTTCTTCCTCATAACTGGGGATTCACTGATTTGAATGGAAACAGAGATGCAAATATAAAATGAGTTCATGCTCAGATACTGCTAAAACCCATTCAAGTTCCTTGAGATAGCAGCACAGACATATCTCATCTTTCATACCATTCTTCAGAGAATACTCCAGTAACCAGACACCATGATATTCCTAAATAGGTAGGTCATTTTTATTATTATTATAAGTTTGAGTAGGATCACTGACTGAGCGAGCACTTCATTTGAAGAAATATATTTCAGAAATATTTTTAAAGTATAGGATCATTACAAATGTGAAAGTTAAAAACTTGTAACACTATAGCAATAACACTAGTTAACATATACTAAATGCCAAGCACTCAATTAGCTTAGCACATTAAGCACTGTATCTGTATTATTTTAGTTAATCCTCAAAAACAAACTTATGAGGTAAGTATAATTATTATCACAATTGTACAAATTGAAAAATCAAGGTACACAAAAGTTAATTTACCCAAAATCATTCAGCTAGTAAACGATATAGTTAGGGTTTTAGATTACATTTTCTTAATACATTTTCGTCATCCATAAGAATCATCTGTGTGATTTTACTTCCCATCTACCATCGCACAAAACACCAGAAATCAAGTAATTATCCCTGGTACATTATTCTCTTTCAGTTACAGTTGACCCTTGAACAACATGGGTTTGAACTGTGCAGGTTCACTTACATGCAGTCTTTTCAATAAATACGTGCTATAAATAAATAAACAAATATGTGCTACAGTACTACATGATTGGTGGTTGGTTGAATTTACAGATGCAGAACCAGGGATACAGAGAGCCAACTATGAAGTTATATGCAGATTTCTGACCCAACCCCCCACATGGTTCAATGGTCATTGAATACTGTATAGTATTAGCATGTGCCAGTAACCACCATCTGAATTAACAATGGCATCAGTTAGGAATTTTCTTAGTGTTGTCTCCAAAAAAACTCACTTCTCCTGTGCCCAAAGCAGTCCTAAATTTTATCTTCTTTGTGCCCAGGAACACCAGAAACAGTGCCTGAAATGATCCTCAAACTATCCTTTGGACTATGTGTCTAGAGTTGTAGAGACAAAGAACTTGGAAACAGAAGTGATGTAAGGAGATAATATAGTTTAGGAACACTCTCTAAAGGAACTTGAAGACACCAATGAGAGACTTGGCTCTCTGAAGCAGGAAGCTCTTCTCTTGAGAAAAGGCAACCGGGTCAAGGTAAACAACTTAGCAAAGGTATTAGACTACCTAAAGTTTGGAGTTGCATAATGTAAGAGAAGTAAGAGGGCCAATGTCTGGTGTAGGCCTATGGTCCTATGCTCAGAGAAGAGATGAATTTGAAAGCTTATTTGAAAGCTTAGAAAAGAAAATAAGTAGCAATTATTTAAAAAAACAAAAAAAAACCTTTGTGTTCAGAGGTTAGAAAAATTGGGTGTAGAATGTGACTGAGTTCTTACTTGGGAGCTCAAACTCACGTTCATTTCATAACTGAAGATTAGGTATGACTAAAAGAGGAAAATGTGTATCATAACCTCTGCCTTCAACGTGTTAAATTTGAATACTGAAAGAAAAAGCTAACTGTTGTATATTTCATGTCTAATCTTCAATATAACACTGCAAAGGAGGCATTGTTATTCACACTTTATAGATAGATAAGAGAACTAAGCCTCTGAAGATAAGGTCCACAGTTGGTAAATCAAGGAGGGGAGATTTGAAGCCATATAGGTTAACTCCAACAGGTGCCATCTCCACTAAATTATTCTATTTGTCAGGAAGGGACTAAGCTATAATAGGAAGTTCAGTTCTACATCAATTCTTCTCCCATTTAATTTTTAAATCCATAAAGATTATAAATTTATATGCTCTGTCAGACCACTTTTACTTAGCCAACACATTGGGATTACATTACTAATTATATAAAGATGTCTTCATTCTTAGTTTCTTCATTTCCTTGTATCAATTTTTTCAGCTTTATTAAAATATAATTGACATATAACATTGTGTAATTTTAAGGTGTAAAATGTGATGATATGATACATTTATGTTGCAAAATGGTTACCACTATAACACCTCCATCATGTCACATAATTACCATTTTTTGTGTGTGGTGAGAACACAAGTTCTACTCTCTTAGCAACTTTCAAGTATATAACACAGTGTCATTAAGTATGATCATTACAATGTACATGGGATACCAGAACTTATTAATTTGCAACCAGAAGTTTGTACTCTTTGATCAATATTTCTCCATTTTTCCCATCCCCTAGCCTTAGTAAGTACCATGCTACTATCTGTTTCTATGAATTCTGCTTTTTAGATTCCACATAAAACTGGAATAAAGTATTTGTCTTTGTCTGACTTATTTCAGTTAGTGTAATGCCCTCAAAATCCATCCATGTTGGCAGAATTTCATTCTTTCTCCTGGCTGAGGAATATACAGCTGACCTTTGAACACTATGGGCTTGAATTGCAAGGGTCCACTTATATGCAGATTTTTTTTTCATTAGTAAATACTGTAGGATTATATGATTTGACCCATGGTTGGTTGAATCCACAGATGCAGAACCATGAATACAGAGAACCATATGGGAACTGTGGATACAGAGGGATGTTATGCTATATGGGGATTTTCAACAGCACAGGGGGCAGCACCTCTAACCACGACATTGTTCAAGGGTCAACTGTATATATATGTATATACATATTCTTTATCCATTTATTTTTTGACAGACACTTAGGTTGTTTCCGTATCTTGCCTATTGTGGATAATACTGTGATGAACATGAGAGTGCAGATATCTCTCTTGAGATCCTGTTTTAATTTCCTTTGGATCTATACCCAGAAGTGGGATTGCTGGCTCAGATGGTAGTTTTAGTTTTTTGAGGACCCCCCCATGCTTTCTCCACAGTGGCTATGCCAATTTACATTCCCACCAACCGTGCATGAGGGCTCCTTTCACCAAAGTCTTGAAGTTTCATTGTTAAGATCTTTTACCTCCTTAGTTAAATTTACCCCAAAGTATTTTATTGTTTTTGATGCTATTATGAATCACGTTGCTTTATTTCTTCTTCAGATATATTGTTGTTATTGTATAGAAACACAACTAATTTCTATACACTATGAATGTTGATTCTATATGTTTGATTTCTCTTGATATGTATGCAACTTTACTGAATTCATTGGTCAGTTCTAACAGTGTTTTGGTGGCATATTTATGATTTTCTATATATAAAATTATATCATCTGCAAATAAAGGCAATTTTACTTCTTCCTGTCTGATTTTAATGCCTTTTATTCTTTTTCTTGCCTGATTGCTCTAGCTAGAACTCCCAGTAACATGGTGAATAGGAGTGGTGAGAGTGGGCACCCTTCTTATCTTGTTCCTGATCTTAGAGGGAAAGATTTCAATCTTTTACTGTTGAGTTTTGGTGTAAGCTGTGCATTTGTCATATATGGAGTTTATCATGTTGAGGTATGTTCCTTCTACACGTGATTTGTTGAGTGTTTTTATCATGAAAGAACCTTGTTTTCTGTCAAATGCTTTTTCTGCATCTATTGAGATGGTCATATGACTTTTAGCTTTCATCCTATTGATGTGTTGTGTCACATTTATTGATTTGCATATGTCAAACCATCCTTGCATCCCAGAGATAAATCTCACTTGATCATGGTATATGATCCTTTTAATGTGCTGTTGAATTTAGTTTGCTAATACACTGTTGAGAATTTTTGCTTCAGGAATATTGGTCTGAAGTTTTATTTTCTTGTAGTGTCCTTATCTGGCTTTCGTATAAAGGTAATGCTGGCCTCACAAAATAAGTTTGGGTGTGTTCCTTCTTCTTTGATTTTTTGGAAGAGTTTGAGAAAGACTGGCATTAATTCTTATTTAACTGTTTGGTAACATTCACCAGTGAAACCATCTGGTCCTGGGCTTTTCCTTTTGAGGAGGGTTTTGATTACTGATTTAATCTCCTTATTCATTATTGGTCTCAGATTTTCTGTTTCTTCATGATTCAGTCTTGGTAGGTTGTATTTTTCTAGGAATTTATCCATTTCTTCTAGATTATCCAATTTGTTGGTTTATAATTGTTCATAGTAGTTTCTTATGATCCTTTGTATTTTTGTGTTATAATGTCTATTCTTGCATTTCTGATTCTGTTTGAGTCCTCTTTTTTCTTTTAGATAGTCTCACTAAAGTTTTGTCAATTTTGTTAATCTTTTCAAAAACACAGCTCTTAGTTTTGTTGATCTTTTCTATTGTTTTTCTGATTTTTATTTCATTTATTTCTTTTCTTATCTTTGTTATCTCTTTCCTTCTGCTAGCCTTGGTCTTAGTTTGTTCTTTTTCTAGTTCCTTGAGGGGTAAAGAGATCAAAAGACCAATAAGCATCAAAATCCTGTGAGCACCATCAGTGCTCAGGTTGGCCATGTTCTACATAGGCTTAGGATAATGATTCACAGCTGACTTCTTAAATCTTGGGTTTTGCCAAAAATCTGGATTTTAAATAGATAGAATAACAACTTTAAAGGATTGCAATAAGAACGATCAAGATTATGGTCTTTATTTTTAGAGGGCAAAGAATATAGGCTGCCTTTGGAGAGGGGTAACCATTACATGTTGCTTGTACATATCAATGGGTAGGAGTTCTTCATCCATAGGAATCAAATTACTGAAAATGTCAACAAGGAGAAAAAATTCCCCTCAAATACTTCATGTGCAGTTTTCTTTTTTCTCTAGGAGCACTGATCTCAATCTGATGTAAATCTCATTAAAAGCACTAATAAAATCTTCCTGATAAATGCAAGGCTTTCTGATAAACAAATTTTCACTTCCTTTTATTAATTCATTCAAAAAAGCATGCTGAATTCTTACATATTGTAGAGTATGAAAAGAAGAATGATTGTCCCTATCCATAAAAGGTTTGCAGTTTAGTAGAGGAGATAATATATTTTCATAAATAACTATATTAAGGAGTAGAAGATATAAGAGGAATAAGAACAATTAGGACAGGAAGAGGAAAGATTACTCTTTCCTCAAGGTTCAAGGAATAAACCCAAAGTAGGTCTTATCTGAAATAGACTTTGAAGGAGAGTTGTGATTCAGAAAAGCAGAGCCAGCAGAATCAGAGAGGGGACTACAGACCAAAGGAATAGCCTGAGAAGGGCAAGTACAGAGGGAAACAGGACATGCCTGAAAACAGCACTACCAAGCATGAAAGGTAATGGTGGTGTTGATGGGGGTTGTGGGTGTGGGGATGAATGACAGATGGTGAGGCCCTTGAACATATGACTCTGTGACCAGAGACTCAAATGCAATTGTGCTCTAATCTCTATTTCTACCTTGAGTTCAGCCCTGGAGTAAAGCAACTTCAATTGAACCTTATTTAAGGTTAAAGGTGTGTTTTTTAAAAGCATCTCTTATACCATCCTTTGTGTGCCACTCTTATTATAACTAGGAGAAAGCAACAGGATCTGAATTTTTTTTTTTTGGCATGTTTTGGCTCTAAACTTTTAGTTATCAGGCACTCATCTGGTGAGATGTTGGTAGAAACTGCCTTCATATTCCATTGGCCAGTCTTCAGTGGCATATCTCTCTGAAGTTAGTGGTCTCAGCTCTGAAACACCCCTATGTGAGTACAAAGACTGCTGTGAGAGGAGCAAGCTGGGAAGCATCTAAACTGAAAGGCGGGCTACATGTGTGAACAGAGGTAGTCTGGGAATGAGAGCTAAATTGCTGGGCCCGTCTGTTTGTTTGAATTGAAGGCCTCTCCCTAACTCTTCCATTAAACACCCAACTAACCTGCAGTTGCCCTCTTAGAACTTAGTGCAACTTCCAGCATTTCAAAATCATCAAATATAAAGAGGTACTACCTTGAAAGAAGGTCTTTTGTTCAACATGAGGGACTAAATCCAACTACAAGACTCTACAAATGGCTCCAAATGGGAGCAAGATAGATTTATAAATCACTAACTCTATTAAGATATGTAAATAATAAACTTAGAACAAGCTGGCACACAGCTTAAAAAAAGTGTCCTTTGAAACTTCTGAGAATTTAGAATTAGAATGCCAAAGTGCTGGCAGAATGTTTCTGATGAAATAAGCCTTAATCTGCCAGGGAAACATTTTTGGGTGGGGTCTCTAGAAAGCTAGTTCTTACATAAACTCCATTCAGCAATAAAGTTTACGTTCATGTTTTCTCTGATTTCCCTGTTTTAAATTCCTTTAGTGTAGGAACCCTGTTAGCTAGTCTCTGTGCCCCAGCATTTTTTAGGATAACATAAAGATCCTGGGCTTCACCCCAGACCCAACCAATGAGGCTTTATAGGGACACGGTCCTGGAATTTGAATTATAGAGAAGAGACTTCTATATTTCTGTGATTACCAAAGTTACTTCTACCTAGATTCTTCTTATATCATTCTTTCAGCTCCTATCTTTCCAGACACCTGAACTATTCAAAGATGGAATGGATGCTGGGGCTAGATATTCTTCTCAGCAGGTATTTTGCCAGATGAATGATGTCATCCAGAGTCAAAAACTTAATCCAGTACCTTCACCAACAAGTCACAAACAGCCAAGGGATCTATCGCGGGTAGAATTTCAGAGGATACTTACAAACCAAACTTCTTTAGATTCCCAAACACTATTTACTTTTTTTTCCTTTTAATACTGGTCATTTTTCTCCCCTTTGTTTTGGTTAGTCTTTTCTTTTCTTTTGGATTTCCCCCAGATACTGAGTAATAGGACTGGTTGTGTATGTCGGAAGAGAAATGATTAAAACAATTAGTGGTCTTGCAAAAACATATCTTACAAAATAATTTCATTTCTAACATATAAACCCCACATTTCTTCAGCCCATTTAAGCTTTTCTTATTTAAGTACAAGTAAGTGTATATTCTGGATACAAGCAATTTCTCTATTTTCTAAATACTGTCTTTGATCTAAAGTTTAAAAATATATTACCAAATATATGTTTAAAAGTTTTATACTTTAAGTCAATCGACTGTTTATGTTACAACTTATTGTTGTATGTTCTATGAAAGAAATTGAAGTAAAATGTACATCACATTTAACAAGGAGGTTGTGTGATTGATAAGAGATGGACCTAGAGACAGAAGACCTAGATTTAAGTCCCAGTTTACTAATCCACATGATGCTAGGGAAATTCACATGATGTCTCCGAGTGTCAGTTTCCTCTTCAAATGAAATAAGAATCAAAATAATTCTTATTTCATACAGTTATTATAAGGAGTAAGGGGGATATATATTTTGTTTCCCAATTAAGCTTTTTATGAATGCCTGATACTGCTAAGGAAGTCACAACTTGTTCCTTGATCTCTGAAACAGTCTTCTTTTTTATTTCCATTCTTTGGGTTTTTCAAAATGAGAGGTGGTTTTCTTGTCTCTTTCTTAAGGATTTAGGACATAATTTTTGTCCTAAATAGATGAGCACATTTGGCTCATCTACTATCAAATATGAAATGCAGTGCCTGCATTCAGATGACACTGTTGCCACCAGGTGGTCACTGGGGGATACTGCAAGCAAAAATCTAGGTGTGATAAGTCACAGCATCATAATGTCTAGGCAGGCAATTAAAATTCTGTGCAAATGGACCCCAAACAGTAGTTTTTGTTCTCCTCCCCTGTTGACATAAACTGAGGAACACAACTTTGACCTAAACCTGTAAAACCACCTTACTCTTTCTTCCTTCCTGACCTACCCTAGGGCTCAGAATCAACAACAATTAGAAAATTTTTAGCTCTTTCCTAAATCTCTAATGCCTCTTCCCTGTACTTATAGCCAAAGACCTGCAGAGAAATCTGAGACCTGTGATGCCAGAATGGGGGCTAACCTGATCCACCGGCAGTCTACTACCAAAATATACCCAGCATTTTATGTGTGTTTAATCCTTACAACCCTATGAGTAGCATAGCAATATCTTTGTTTTAGAGGTTAGGATACTGAGGCTCAGCTTGGTTCAGCAACTTTTCCAAGGTCACCCAGTTCAAGAGCAGCAGGATAAGCAGGCTTCAAACCCAGCACTGAGCCACGGTTCTCTCCACCACTTCTCAAGGCCTCCCTCCATGTCCCATCTCTGCTCTGCAACTTTCTGCTTCACCTTCTGTGGAGTTTTAGGAAGATAACCTTTACCCCAGATACCTATGTCAGCACATTAGAGTCACCTGGGGAGATTTTTACAAATACAAATGCCTAGGTTCCATCCAGACAATTTATAACCAAAATTCTGGGAGAGGGGCCCCAGCATCTTAAGTCATTTTTTGTTTTTTAATTCTGCAAATGATTCTGTTGCACAGTTGGAATTGAGAACCACTGGTTTAAATCATGATATTACTCATGTTAAAACATTTTTCTATCGCTTTAACATTTAATCAGGGGTATATTCTTCTTATAAAATATCTTATTAACACATAGTTTCTCTCTTATTGTAATAACAGGTGGATGATACATTTATAGATTCGGCCTTGAACAAGCATTATATCAAGAACCAAGTAGTCAAACTGACGTATGTATGTTTGGGCAAAGGTGGATTCACATCCTGGAGTGACAAAGGGCAAAAGAGATAGGAACCCTCATATACTGTTGCCTCTATGAGCTTGGCTTTTGGCTAGGATTTCTTATAAATATTATTTCGACAACAGTCTCGAGATACAGGGCCGATCACCAGTTTGTAAACATAAAAACTAAGACTCTGGGAGCTTAAGTGATATGTTCAAAATTCCGCAAGTGACAGAACCAGGATTCAAATCCCATCAACTGATTATAAGGCCTGGGACTACCAGAAACCATAGCTTTGGGAAAACCCAGCAGCATGTCACTGAATGCACCAAGCTGTATTCTTTCAATACACATGTCATTTCAAAAGTATTAAGAAGGCAAAGTTGACTACAAAATGGGATCATAAGTCTTACCTGTAATGAAGCCCTAGTTAGAGGAGCCATGCCCAAACAAAAAGATGTTCCTGTTTTAATGAATTTCTGCTTGTTGTGGTGGAGAGGGAAGACTCCTGTCATTTGCAGAAATTGCTCAGAGGTTTCAATTGTGTTATTTGGAAAGCTCATAGCAGAACATATACGTAACAGATACAAACATATGGGCCTGTGTAACTCATCTTCTTAAAGAAAATGAATATAGTCAGACAGATCTATTTGAAGGAAATAATAATCGGTTTTCTCATCAATAGGCTAATGCTTTATTGGCAGACTTACCCCAAGTTCCTTATACCTTTATCGAGTAACTAGTGACCTCCAGAAGGATTTTACAATATATATTGGATAAATTTTATAATATTTAGGAGATAAAAAGCATATATTTCCCAAAACTTTCTAGATTTCATGCCCTCCGTTTTTAAATTCTGACTTGCCATAGCATCCTAGCAAAATTATCATAGTCTTAAGAACTCCTTTGAATTTGTAGCCACTATCATTTTGTAAGCTTTTGTGTGGGTCCAGGGAAATCCCACTTGGTAAACAATGTTTTCCCTCTGATTTAAAAACAGGGAAAATTACTAGATTGTATATTTACCAATTTGACATAAAATTCTGTTTATTTATATCTTCACATTCCAAAGCCTAAAATGAACCACAATATATAAAATGCCTTTAAACTGATATGATTCCCTCTTTTTTTAAATCGAAGAATTCAGGAAAATAGGGCTTCAGTGGTTTTTAGAGCTTGGATCTTTTGAAATGTAAAAATAAAAGACATGGCAGATCAACACATAGGTTTCCATTTTTCTTAAAGTCCTTTAATTGTTTGGTTTTCCTACTTTAAGAGTATGGAAAAATTCAACCCCACAAGTGAAGGGGCTTGAACTTGTGTATATGAAAAAAGTTCAAGGAACTGGACATGTGTAATCTGGAGAAGACTCAGACACCAAGAATATCACTGTCTTCAAATATTTTATGTGGAAGAGGGAACTGATGTTTTATGTATGTCCCAATTGGTAGACCTAAGCCTATGGAATGTAAGCTTTAGGGAGACATATTTCAACTCCAAGTGAAGAGCTCTCTTAAAATCAGAGCTGACCAAAGAGAAATACCCTCTTTAGAGAAGTAAATCTTTTTAATTACTGTGCTGGGGTTAGATGACCACTTATCATGGAAGCTGTAGAGCTGATGAAGGTATCACACGAGGGACTGGCCAAAGACACCATTAAAGTTTTTTCCAATTCTCAGGGTTTATAATTTTGATGATAAAATTTTGGTGTCTGAGTCTAACTCAAATGCTATAGCAAGCCTTCAAATTAATGGGGAAAATTCACTCAGAACATAATGAAAACTTGAAGAGGGAACATATGAAATGATCTTGAGTCAGAAAGTGACATATATGAGTTATCAATGTGAGATGATTAGTTCTTGACACTTTCAACAACTGAGGCATAATTCAGGAGAAGACAATACAGAAAAGAGAGTTAGATAATACTGGATGTATTTTTTGAACAAGTACCTTTCTCTTGTGTGTCACAGTCCAGAGGAAGATGGTGTGACAGTAGATGTGATTATGGTGTTCCAGTTCCCCTCTGCTGAGTCAAGGGCAGTGAGAAAAAGGAAAATCCGTAGCATGTTATATAAGAAGATAAGTAACACCAGAGCTTTGTCAATAAATGCCTTGTCAGTTGAAGTTAATGGTAAGTAGGTGCCTTTCTATGTGATGTGAAGTTCTCTATTAAGTCCATTTTTTGTCTAATCATAAACTTATTTACCATCATTTCTATTCCAAATAATGGCTAGAATTCAGATGGAAAAAATTTCAAGTTAAAAAAGTGACTTTTAAAGGTTTTGTTATTCTCTGATGAAAGCATGTCTGAAGTTAGTTGTCAAGTGATTTTTTTCTGTAGTAATTGACTGGCACTCATCCAGAAATAAAATCAAACCTTTACCACTAACATAGTCAATCTGAGCCAGCCACTTCCTCCATGACTAAGCAGGTGAAAATACCAAGTGTTTAGCAAAAACTGTTTTTCTGTTTCTAAAACATAAACTCATTTGTTGCCTTTTAAAAATATGAATAGTTTCTGTAAACAGTGAAATTTTGGAGTTTATGTTAACTTTTTTTCCTATGGGCATTTGAGAAAATGGTAAATCAATTTTGGAGCCACTAAAGCCTTCTTATAAGTAATGCTTTAAAAATCACTAAACGAGAAAAGAAATCATAGGAACGAGAAGTAATCTTTATCAAGGCCCTTCTCTATATCCTTTACATGCAGCGTCTAGTTTCTATATTCTTATGAATTAGGCAAATTCACCTTTATAGATGTGAAAGAGGGGCAAAAAAGGCTAAGGACTCCAATAATTAAATGGAGCAAACATTCGGGACTTCCATGGTGGTGCAGTGGTTAAGAATCCACCTGCCAATGCAGGGGACATGGGTTCGAGCCCTCGTCCGGGAAGGTCCCACATGCCGCAGAGCAACTAAGCCTGTGCACCACAACTACTGAGGCTGTTCTCTAGAGCTCTCAAGCCACAACTACTGAGCCCGCATGCCACAACTACTGAAGCCCGTGCACCTAGAGCCCGTGTTCAGCAACAAGAGAAGCCACTGCAATGAGAAGCCCGTGCACCACAACGAAGAATAACCCCCACTCGCTGCAAATAGAGAAAGCCCGTGTGCAGCAACAAAGACCCAGTGCAGCCAAAAATAAATGAATAACTTTTTTTAAAAAAGGAGCAAACATTCAAATCTAGATTACTAATTTCTTGAGAGGCTTGTGAAAAAAGGGTGTGGTCAAACACATTTCAGAAATTCAGTCTATGATATTCACCTCTTGGAAATTCATCCCTTATATTAGCATACTAAAGACTCTGAGACCAGCTAGACAGAAACCTGTTTAACCCTGTACATTAAGCTGCTTCCACAAGCATCTATTTCTGGAAGACAAGTGCAGATTTCCCGTACAAATTCCAGGGGACACCAGAATTATGAGTCACAGAAGAGATTCAGAGTAAGTGTGATTAATATCAGATGTGAAACAGAAGGCCCTGCCCTTGCAAGGGTCTGGTTGACCCTTTAAGAGGAAACCTGACCAGGAAGTGAAAATCTGCAGGAATGGGATGGGCAGGAGTTTGCTGATGAGACAAAGAGTCAGCTAGTCAGGGAATAAACCTGGGGACCTCTCCCAACCCAGGAGGGAAGAACCTGTCAAGGGCTTACTCCACCTTCTTTGTTTTCTTGTTTGTGGGGAAACAAATGAATCGAGGTTGTGAAATAGTGGAAGCTCTGATAAATTACATGATGTGTTCTATGTAATTTCCAACAACCAGTTAATCTGCCAGGAACTTAAAAGCCTGAACTATCTGAAACCAGAAATGAAGTATGAAATGGTCATCAGTTGTCTGGGCTCTTTGTTTCTTATAGGTTCAGTTTGTGACCTGCAGCTTATTTTAATGACTACAGTAGAGTAAAGGGCAGGATGTGCTGATGGAGAACCTGATTTGAGAGTTACCTAATTCTAACTCCACTGAGTCACTGCAGGAACACCCAAGTAATTGGCCCATGCCTTTGCCTCCATCTTCTCATCTATAAACTTGCAATGATAATGTTTGTTATTCCTGAAGTCACAGAAATACCATGAAGATACACAGGAAAATAGAATATGGAACATATAGGCCATAACCTCTTAGAAAGCCAGCAAATTGTGCATATGCGTTGGAAACCTGAAAGCATTAATGTGAGTAACTGGTGGTAGAAAAAGCTATAACCTTGAAGTTTTCCAAATTTCCAAATATAAAAAGAGCAGTGTTTACTAGTACTTAGGAAAGGCCCATTTAGTAGAAAGCTCAGTAGAATCCTCAAGGCAATTCTTACAGACAAAAACATTGCTCTCCAGCAAAACTTAATTTGGGGGACTTCAAATGAATGGAGAACCACAGAAATTCTAGACCAAGTCTAGAAACAACCCTGCAGCCCAAGATTTATCCATAATTTGTCAAGAATATGTGTTTTGGCTTGACAAATAAGTGTGTGGTGTGGGTCTTTCACAAGATGTAATGTGTCAGAGCAAAATTAAAATCAGCTCCTTTGAATTGCAAACACCATGGCTGTGGAAGAGTGGCTCACTGCCTACCTGTTGTTGATGTGGGTTCCAGTTATCATCATGTTACTTGTAGCATGTACTGACCTGAATATGATTACTCCCAACTCAGAAGTGTGTTAGAGGGTCACTTTCAAAACTAAGGTGTTAATGTTTCTTTTCACTTCTAGACGTGGAAAGTAAAAGCATTTGGTCAAAACTGGAAATGTGAAACAGCTAGTTACTTATGTATGGGTAGTTTAGTTCCAGGTGTAATCATTCTCTTTCCTTAAAAATTCAATTACACTCCCAACTATTACACTCACCCTGGTATCATTCCTGGAAAGGGGTGATGTGCATCTTGCTCAAACTAAGCTGAAGAAGTTTTAACTGAAGAAGTCTAACATTATACTATTTTCCATTTTAATTTATTACTACCATGTGACATATTAAAATACCTCTTTTTATTTCACTTCCCTTCATTGCACTTCAGAGATGTTGTGTTTTTATAAATTGAAGGTTTGTGGCAACGCTGTAGTGTCAGATAATTTTTAGCATGTTTTAGCAATGAAGTATTTTAAAATTATATATATATATATATATATATATATATAGTTTTTTCAAGACGTAATGCTATTGCACACTTAATGGACTACAGTATAGTGTAAAAGTAAACATTTATATGCACTGGGAAATCAAAAACTTTGTGACTTGCTTTATTGCAATATTCACCTTATTGCAGTGGTCTGGAACCGAACCCACAATATCTCCAAGGTATGCCTACATTTAAAAACATAAAATAAGAAATTTACTACCTTAAAACTATATTTGACTGAAAATTGAGTTCCTTTCATAAGTAAGTACTGAGAATCTGACCTGAGAAATTGATTCTTCACCATATAATGATTTAGGTATGCCTTTAAGGGTATCCCTGAATTGGATATTCTCAAGAGCTCCCACTTTGTAGAGTTCATTATCACTAGTTTCCCAAGTGAAATTTATAGAAGGTAAGTAGAAAGAAACATTCTTATTGTGTATAATGAGAAATTAGATACAAAGAATATGAGTCTAAGAAACATGGCATTGGTAGAAATAAGTAAAACCAATCTACCCTCATTCTACTCATTAAGCCCTTTTATTTTGAAAAACATCACAGTTTTCATGCAACTGTCCATCAGCTTAAGTTTAAATGTTTGTATTTCCTTTATCAGATTCCTAACTTTGTTGGAAATGACAGAATTTAATCTTAGATTCTGTCCAATAATTGGCCTTTACCAATATTCAGCCGGTGTTTGATAAGAATATACAGTAGTTTATACCTCAGAAAAAAATAATTTTAATAATTTAGGAACCGTGTTTTAGAAGTATTTTAAATATAGTTTATGTGGTAGTTTTCAAAGTTTTTTTTTTTTTTTCCATTCCCAAACCCTTTGACCAAAGAAAGGCTTATGCGAAATCTTAAATAAAGAGAAGAGATAGGGCTTCCCTGGTGGCGCAGTGGTTGAGAGTCCGCCTGCCGATGCAGAGGACACAGGTTCGTGCCCCGGTCCGGGAGGATCCCACATGCCGCAGAGCGGCTGGGCCCGTGAGCCATGGCCGCTGGGCCTGCGCGTCTGGAACCTGTGCTCCGTAACGGGAGAGGCCACAGCAGTAAGAGGCCCGCGTACCGGTAACAAAAAAAAAAAGAGAAGAGATAAAAGCAGACCTGTTCTGGTTGAGCCTGGGTTTGAACCTGAAGACCCCATCTAGTTGCTCCCTCTTTCCCCTCTTTCTCTATTTCCTTAAATAAAATCCAAAGAAGCTTTATCCTGCACCATTGGAAAACCACTGTTCTGTATTAATACAAATGATTTGTGAGTTTTGATCATCCAATATTTGTGCCTTAATTACCTACTGCTTGTATTACCCACCTAATCAGCGGTTGCCTATAAATCTCTACAAAAACTGTACACATATTCTGTTATATCAGATAACCACTTTCCTGACTGATCTATATGCTCAAGTTTCTAGAATCCATATGCGGTCAGTATCCTCTGATAATTTCTGGTCATTGAGACCAACCAGAAGAATATCAAATTATCATTCTTTGCTCTATTTTGTTTTTCAGCAATGAGCTCATCGACAGGGAAGCTAACTGTCCAAGCATGTAAGTCTAGTTAGCTTGTAAAAACAAGTTCAATTTCCATATCAGGGAGGATAATATCTTCAAATATTACCTCATAATCTCCCACCCATGTCCCACATTTTCTTTGGGAGAGAATAACAATTGAGTAAGAGATGAAAATACTTTTTTTCCCTAAGACCAATCTTTTTGTAATGTTCAAGAAAAACATTTTACATGGTGGGAATTTGGGGGCAGTTTGAAGAAATTATATATTTCTGGTTTGGAATAAATAAACTTGCCTTGCTAATTTTTTGAATGCTATGAAATATGCTTTCTACTGAGAAATAAAATGAGAAAGTGATAAATGGGAAAGAGATAGACCCCATAATTTGTGACTGACCTATAAAATTTACTTATTATACCCATCTTGATGGTTGACAGCAGCTCCACTCACTCACTTTATATCACTGTGACCTAAATTTTGAAAGATTTTATAATAGCAGTGATGAATTTTAGGAAAGTTGTTCTTTCATTTTCATCTGTGTCTTGCAAACACACTATACATTTTATTCATTCATTCAATAAATAATTTTTTAACATCTACCAAGTGCCAGAAAGTGAATACAAGTGTCAATAAGACATGATTCCTCCTCTAAAGTTAGGAGTTTGAAGGTAGGGGAAGACATAAATAAATCAGGAAATGTTAAAACAGTGTGATAAACGCTATGGCAGAGACAGAGCACAGTGCTATGAGAGTCAATCAGAGCCAGCTAACCTGGTCTTGTGGGGTCACAAAGTGATCCTTGAGGTGAAAGGAAAGACAGTAAATCAAGTGACAAGTGGAATGAGTGTCTCGGGCAGGGGGAGCAGAATGTAAAAATGTCTTCAGAAAAGCAAGAACACGGTCATTTCTTGTCATTGAAAAATGTCAGTGTGGCTGTAATATAGAATAGGGTGGGCATGGGAAAGGGGTGTGATTAATAATGATCAAGGACCAGAACCATGCTGAAACATTTCGACCTTGTTTGGAGGGCAACGAGAAGTCACTGAAGGGTTTTACACACATCAGAAAGGTCACTCAGTTTTCAGTGTGGAGAATGGACTGAGAGAGCAAAGCTGGAGGCAGGGAGATGAACAGGGAAGCTATTGCAGTCCTTCAGATGAGAAAAATGGTAGTCTAAACTAGAGATGGCAGAGTGATGGGGATTTCTAAAATGACTGGCCACAGAAGGAGTGTAATCAGTACCAGTAAAGTGAATTTCCTTTTTGATACCTAATTTGTTGGAACAAGAATTGAACCTACCATGTTTTCTTTATGAGCACCATGCTTTAAACAGGCTTAATTCTTAGCAGGAACCCTAAGCATCAAACTAATCACTGATCTGATGCACATAATAAAGTACATATTTATTCCTACCAATAGTGAATGTGATGTTTATGTGGAAACATAGAACCCTCCATCCCGAAGAGTAAGAGACTGGTCATGATACATTAACCCGTGCTCACTTTAGGAATTAGTCACTCAGAAAACTGTATGGGGGTAGGAGTTCCAAGGAATTAGCAATTACTTCTCTGACTAGTTCTTTTGGTGAGGGCTTCATGTCAAAGTAACATGGTGGGAACATCTAAAACTGGGAAACAATAATCTTAGTAGGAGCTCCCAGAACATCTGGATAATTGACACTGCAGGTCCTCAGGACATACACTTTTTGGTGTGTCAACACTTTACAGCCTTACATAGCTTTAGTAGGCAATATATATCCACATCTATAAAGGGAGGGAGTAAGCAAAACATCAACTATCAGGAAATACAGAGGATGGATATTAATATTGTACATGTTTATATAATGACATGCAAATATTGCACTGCAGTACTCTACTAGTTTCTCTGTATCAGGGATTATAGAGATGTTTCTTACAATCTAATGATGTCATCTCTTTCAGGTTGTGGTAAACGAGCTGTTCCATTAATAGTGAACAGAATAATATCCGGAGAGATTGCAGGCAAGTCTTCCTGGCCTTGGCAAGCTTCCCTTCAGCATAATGACATACATCAATGTGGCGCCACCTTGATTAGTAATACGTGGCTTGTTACCGCAGCACACTGCTTTAGGATGTAAGTGATTGACGTTAACTTACTACTACTACTGCTACTACTACTGCTTAAAAAAAACCTCTGAGTTTTATCATCTTCTGAGTAATAATCAATGTCCCCAAATATTACTGAGGTAAAATGAGAAAAACTTCTTTCAGTTTCTTTTCTAAAATTGTGTTACACTTACACTTATTTGGAAAGTCAGTAGGGGTAGTAGTCATTATCCTAGTATCAGGTCCTTAAGGTTTTAAATAAAGAAACTGTGGCTGAACAGAGTGTGGAGAAAAGGGAACCCTCCTACACTGTTGGTGGGAATGTAAATTGGTGCAGCCACTATGGAAAACAGTATGGAGGTTCCTTAAAAAACTAAAAATAGAGCTACCATATGATCCAGCAATCCCACTCCTGGGCATATATCCAGAGAAAACTCTAATTCGGAAAGATACATGCAACCCAATGTTCACAGAAGCACTATTTACAGTAGACAAGACATGGAAACAACCTAAGTGTCCATCAACAGGTGAATGGATAAAGAAGATGTGGTATATATGTACAATGGACTATTACTCAACCATAAAAAAGAATGAAATAATGTCATATGCAGCAACATGGATGGACCTAGAGATTATCATACTAAGTGAAGTAAGTCAGACAGTGAAAGACAAGTATCATATCACTAATATGTGGAATCTAAAAAAAAGATACAAATGAACTTATTTACAAAACAGAAATAGACTCACAGACATAGAAAACAAACTTATGGCTACCAAAGGGGAAAGGGAGGAGGGATAAACTAGGAATTTGGTATTAACAGATACACACTACTATATGTAAAATAGATAAACAACAAGAACCTATGTATAGCACAGGGAACTATAATCAATATCTTGTAATTAACGCTAATGGAAAAGAATCTGAAAAAGAATATATATATATATATATATATATAAATAAAATGAATCACTTTGCTGTATACCTGCAACATTATAAATCAACTATACGTCAATTTAAAAAAAAAAGAAATAATTAGGTTGAGAAACAAGTATCTATATCGGCAGTACCTGTCTCTTTGCTTATCCCTCTTGGATGATGTTAGTTCAATTAATTAGTTAAGGAATATTAATCTCATTATTAATAATACATTTTGGTGGAAGATGGTGTCCTATAAAGAACAGAGAGAGACAAGCAGACATGTGATACTAGGCATATAATTTAAACCATCTAGGCCCTATTTTCCTTAAGTATAAAACAAAGCCTTTACTAGAGGACCTTTCATTACTAGATGACCTTCCCAGTCCCTGTATGTGCCAGGATCTACCAGCTGCTCAAGCCCATAAGCTAGAAGTCACCCACACTTGGTCATCTCTCATAGGACTTATGACAACTTTGCCTCATTCACTCTTGCCCTCTAACAATCTACTCTCTGGAAAGAAACAATGTGATTTTTTTTTTTAACATGAGACTACATTATGCTTGGCTTAAAATCATCCAGTGAATTGCCATATCACTTGAATAAAATCTAAGCACTTTATTCACGACGTATAAGACACTCTAAAATCTGGCCCCCGCCTACCCCGCCGATCTCATCCCCCACCATAATTCCCTTGTGTCCTGAACTGCAGCCTGTCTGGTCTAAGCCCTTGAGATGTTTGCCTGAAAACTTGTCACCCCACCTTCTCACAGCTGACTCCTCATCAACCGTGTCTCAACCCAAATGCCATGATCTCAAGAGGCTTATCTAACTACCCCCTTGTACTCTATTCCATTGCCCTATTTTATTCATAGACCTTATCACTGTGGGAAATTATTTATCTATTCATTAATTTGTTTTGCTCTTTTTCCTTCACTGAAATCAAATACACCCACTTTTCTATCTTGTTTGGCACTTTATCCCCGGCACTTCAAATAAGGTTCAACATGTAGATGTTCAATAAATATTTGCTGAAGAAATAAATGAATAATATTTTATGTGCTTTACAGTTCTAAAATTCAATAATTCTATACTGAATTTCAGCTCAAAGATGCCGTTTGTATACATTTTATCTTTCAAAACAGTAGCAAAAGACTATATGGTCAAAGAAAACTATCATTGCAACCAAGTGTTTTAGGGTGGAATTTTCTCCTTTATTAGCCTGCATGCAATTATTGTAATGCAGTTCATATACTCTGTTCATTTCTAATCTTTTCCAGTAAATCAAATCCACATCAATGGACTGTTAGCTTTGGAACAACAATCAACCCTCCATTAATGAAAAGAAATATCGAAAGAATTATTGTCCATGAGAGATATCACTTCCCAGCAAAAGAATACGACATTGCTGTTGTGCAATTATCATCCAGCGTCACCTTTACTGATGAGATCCGAAGAGTTTGTTTGCCAGAAGCCTCTGTGTCCTTCCAACCAAATTCAACTGTCTATGTCACAGGATTTGGAGCACTTTTTCATGGTGGTGGGTATCCCAAAATGAATCATGGAGCACTAAGCCGTATTTATGGCAGTGTGATTTAATGTCCATCAATATTATTCTGTCAGACTTTTCCACACAGTTTGGTTGGATTAGTTAGGGTAAAAGAATGGAAATCACACATAGTATGCTCTCTGATGATAATGGAATCAAACTAGATACCAGTAACAGATAACAGGAAAATCTCTAAATGCTTAAAAATTAAGCAATACACTTCTAAATAATTCATAGGTCAAAGAGAAAATCTTGAAGAAAATTGTAAGTATACATAGAATAAAATGAAAATGAAAAAATATCAATACATGCAGGATGTATCTAAAACAGTAAAGAGAGAGGGAAACATAGCAAATGCATACATTAGAAAACAGGAAAGGTCTCAAATCAATAACATAAATTCTCATTTCAAGAAACTAGAAAAGAAGAGCAAAATAAACCTAAAATAAACAGGAAGAAGGAAATAATAAAGGTAAGAGTGAAAATGAATTCTATCAAAAGCAAAAAATAGAGAAAATTAATGAAATAAAAAGCTGATTCTTTGAAAAAAATCAACACTTTCTGAGAAATGTCATTAAGCATTCCCACAATAGTTGAGAAACAGTTCAGGGATGTATAGGACTTATAGGCTATACTTTTTGTTTGTTTGTTTCCTATGGGTTTTTTTTTAATTTAATTAATTTTTATTGGTGTATAGTTGATTTACAGTGTTGTGTTAGACTATAATTTTTATAACTTTTTGCCAACTAGTTTTATGAAAAATTTATGAATTTACACTGTCACCTACAATATGCATTTCAACCCTTCCCGGCACTGGACATGAATTTTTTTTTTTTTTTTTTTTTTTTTGTTTGCGGTACACGGGCCTCTCACTGTTGTGGCTTCTTCCGTTGCGGAGCACAGGCTCCGGACACGCAGGCTCAGCGGCCATGGCTCACAGGCCTAGCCACTCCGTGGCATGTGAGATCTTCCTGGACTGGGGCACGAACCCATGTCCCCTGCATCGGCAGGCAGACTCTCAACCACTGCGCCACCAGGGAAGGCCGACATGAATTATTTTTAATTGATAATGTAGTAGGCAAAAAAAATTACACCAATTATATTCAAAGAACAGAATAATTTGAGCATTTTTAAAACATTTTAGCAAACACACCTGTCCAGAAATAAATCCCGAATTGGCATTCTACAGAAATTAGTATCTATATTAGTTTTATACTGCTGTGTAACAAATTACCACAAATTTAACAACTTAAAAGAGCACACATTTATTACCTCACAGTTTCCATGAGTCAGAAGTTCAGACATAGCTTAGTTGGGTTCTCTTCTCAGGGTCTCACAAAACAGCAATCAAAGTGCTGGCTGGGGTTGTGGTCTCATCTACGGCTCTGAGTTCTCTTCCAAGCTGGTTGTTGATGGAACTCAGTTTCTTGCAGCTGCAGAGCTCATGGCATCTTGCTTCTCCAACACCATTAGCGAAAACTCTCTGAACTTAGGGAAGGCCTAAGCCCTTTTTAAAAGGGCTCACAGGATTAGGTCAGGCCCACCTTGGAAAATCTCCCTTTTTATGAACTCACTGTCAGACTGACTACATCTTAATTAATCTGCAAAATTCCCTCTCCTGTGCCACAGAACATAACCTAATCATGAGAATGACATCCATAATATTCACAGATCCCACCCATACCTCAGAGAAAGGAGATCACATAGGAATCTTGGGGATCATAGTAGAATTCTGTCTACTACAGGGTCAGTTTCCCAATCAGCATATGGTTGATATAAAGAAACTCTGAATGCTTGTGATATTATTGTTTTCCATCATAAATAGTTGTCTTCTGCATTAATACTGGTTTCTATAACTCAGGATCTAGTTTATGATCTGGAGTCCCAAAATTGTAAGAGGTAATGAAATCATTGCCTTTAAATGTCATTATGTATGTGAAAGTTCTTCATAAAATGTAAAGGATAAAGTAAATGTATATAGTTATTTTATCAAGCCAGGGAAGCAAACTAGGCCTGAAAAGTTTCTGGGAACAATCTGGAATCTAGAAATACAAACTTTATTTTTTAAAAAATGCCGTCCTGGGCTTCCCTGATGGCGCAGTGGCTGGGAGTCCGCCTGCTGATGCGGGGGACACGGGTTCGTGCCCTGGTCCGGGAGGATCCCGCGTGCCGCAGAGCGGCTGGGCCCGTAAGCCATGGCCGCTGGGCCTGCGCGTCCGGAGCCTGTGCTCCGCGACGGGAGAGGCCGCGGCAGTGAGAGGCCCGTGTACCGCAAAAAAAAAATAACAATAAAATAAAATAAATAAATAAATAAAAATTAAAAATGCCGTCCTAAATACATTAACTGATTGTTTTTTAAGGTACAAAGGTTCCAGAAAAAGAAACAAAATGTTTTTCTTGCTAGTATAGGTATTTATAAAAATGAGATAAGGACGATTATCATTTACATATACCAGATATTAAACAGAATTTTTTTTCTTTAGGAACTGC
Organism: Orcinus orca; assembly: GCF_937001465.1. Classification (NCBI taxonomy): domain Eukaryota; kingdom Metazoa; phylum Chordata; class Mammalia; order Artiodactyla; family Delphinidae; genus Orcinus; species Orcinus orca. The sequence continues at coordinate 68,856,051 of NC_064562.1, forward strand.
TTACATTAACCTCATCCTGTATCAACAATTTTAGTATGAAAAAAAAATCGGGAAAAGGTCCACGCTTCATTCTAGCTAAGATGTTTACTGTAAACACTAAAATTACTTTGTTTTTCCTTAAGGGGAATCCCAAAATGATCTTCATGAAGCCAGACTGAAAATCATAAGTGATGATGTATGCAAGCAGCCACATATGTATGGCAGACATATAAAATTTGGGATGTTTTGTGCTGGCTATCTGGAAGGAATTTATGATGCCTGTATGGTAGGTGGAGAGAGATTATTTTGATATCATGACCTCAAAAAATGTATCTGGCTTAAAATGCTCTTTATTTTAGTAAAATACAGAGATCTTGTCTGTTCAAAAATTTATAAATGCAAATCTCAAACACATATTTTTTAATCTTTTATTAAGCAAAACAAAATAAGCAAAGAGTTTCTTTGATGCTATCAACCAACCAATAAAATTAAATTTTCTTAATACCAAAAATCCACAGGTTCATAAAGCAGAGTCCCTTTCCTTAAAGAGCTCACATTTAGAAAGGAAACAATCATGAACAATGAACTATGATGTAATGTTATAAATTATATAACAGAGAACAAAAATTTTTATTAAAGTATAGTTGATTTACAATATTGTATTAGTTTCAAGTGTGGAGAACAAACATTTTTAGCTTGAAGGAACATTTCTGGAACAAGTATTAGAGAGACGATACTTCAATGAGGCCTGAAGGATAAAGAGCACTTACCCTATAGAATAAGAGGGGAATATTATAGAAAAGAGAAAAAGCATAGCTAAAATTCTGAAGGTGTGAAATTATAATTCATATTTGAGGCAACTCCAAGTACTCTGTTGGGTCTCAGCCTAAGGAGGATGAGAGGTGAGAAGCTGTTAATGCTGAGAAGGTGGATTAGGCCATGGTGTGAATATCTAGTCCCCTTTCCAGTGGCCTACTCTGTTGTCCAGCATCTATCCTGCATGTATATTTTTGGACAAAGGAGTAAAGTGTGTTTCTTCCTGGAGGCACTTGCTTTATAATGAGAGATTCCTGAAAACTCCAAGGAGGTGATTCCACATGCTAAAATGATGGGAATTGTATTGTTATCAGGTGGCAGAAAGCCCTGCGCAGAGTCCCACCAATTACACAACATAGACAACCTCTGTCAGAAAAATAGCAGGGAGTTTTGCAAGCATACACGCTGGGCAAGAGCAGAATCTAGCCCCAGTTGCTGAGAATGTGGAGGAGGCATCTAAAATTCAGGGAATCCAAAGAGAGGTTCATGCCATGACAGGCAGGTGGGAGGTGGTGACAGGAACACACTGAAAATGAGAATCTAGATGAACAGTAAGATCAGTGATAAGCCTCTGGAAAGACTGGTGGTCATAAAGAGCTTTCACTGGACTGGGGAGCAGAGGTAAGATTCCTGCCCCATGACTGTTCAGTACATAATAAGGCAAAGCTCTAGTCATAGAAAAATTGGGGAAGTTATCGAGGAAGTGACTCAGGCACAGGGGTCTAAGCAGGAATACAGGGATTGCTACTGGGGTACATCGGGAGGTGCTTTGTCTGATAAAACAGAAGCTCAGGCACCTTACTTGAAGTCAGAAAAAACTAACATCAGATTGACTTTCTGTGTTGTGTACTTGAAATTTGCTAAGAGTAGACCTTAAGCATTCTTACTACACACATACACCCACACACACACAAAGTATTGTGAGGTGATGGGTGTGTTAATTAACCTGATTGTGGTAATCATTTCACAAAGTATATATGTCAAATTATCACGATGTACACTTTAAATATATATGTTTATTTGTGAATTATTCATCTATAAAGTTGAAAAAATAAAATGTGGAAATTGAATTTTATAACTTTTGAAACCCATGTTTCAACTAATTATCCTAAAATTGGTAATCTATACATATACTGTCTAATAATAAAATATGTGGTTCATTAAACTATCTTAAGTAACAAGTTTTACATTTAGCTAATTTTCTTTCTCTTTTTTCTTTTTTTATTTTCAGGGTGATTCTGGGGGACCTTTAGTTGGAAAGGATCTTAAAGATACCTGGTATCTCATTGGAATTGTGAGCTGGGGAGATAACTGTGGGCAAAAGAACAAACCTGGAGTCTACACAAAAGTGGCTTATTACCGAAACTGGATTACTTCAAGAACAGGCCTCTAATTCACTATTACAAGTTAAACATTGAGAGCTGTATGCAGGTCATACATGTATGAGAATCCATATATTCTGTGGTTGTAGTACAATGAAGTGAGATTAAATGATATGTTTTATTTCAGAATCACTTTAATCAATCAAAATCCCATAGCCAATTTGTAAAGGATTTAAATTTATAAGGTAGTGGGTCAGTTTAGCCTGGCTTGAAAAATACAGCAGAGATACTGAGCTCTTTAAATCAGCAAGCTAGAGTATAAAAGAGGAGCAATGCAAATTATTGAGGATAATCTGTATGATTTTTAGAGTGTCTTTTTCCCTTAAGCGAGAAACTTTTTGAACTCTGAGTTTAGGAAACCCTTACATAATTTTCTATCATTTCTCTAGAGGTCACAAATACTTTTTTCTAGTTCTTACAGATTTTCCAAAGAAATTTTCCATACTTTCAATTTATAAACCCATTGGAGGGATCCTAATTTTTTTAAAAGTTATATCTAGGAAACAAAATATGGTGATAAATCAAGCCAGAGATCTTATAACCTTTGCTGCAAAATCTCCCTAATTTTTCAGTGATTCTTTAACATACATACACACACACACACACACACACACACACAGAGAATATCCCTACCTTCAGATATACCCAGAAAAAGCCTGCTTAATGAATATATACAGTAATTAGCTAATCAAAGATGTATTTTTGTTACAAAAATTGGGGGGAAGGTGATAGTAACTTCATGAGCAGTCCGAAAAAAATGGCACAAAAATTGGATATTTTATAGATGCGTTTACATGTTTGGACCACCAGGAGGCAGCTTTGTACATTATTGTTGTACGCTTCAATGCCTAGAAAAAATGAGAATTTGTTCATATGTTGAAGAATTAATGAGCATTATCCTTTCACACAGAAAGAAAAAGTTTATTCCTGTGTATTGCTGCAGCCAATTATCTCCTAAGCCTTGCAGCAACAGCCTGACTATTGCAACCATGAAACAATAGTTTTTGTTTTAATTTAATAAATATAAATTTTGAGGACCAACCATATAGAACACATGAACAAAGTGATTAAATGAACCCCCTAAGTGTCTCATGAAGACATTAGGTGAGTCAGGCTCATGTATTCCATGATACAATTAAATGAAGATTTTGTGGAAACTGTTACTCTGTGTGACAATGCTGACTAAACATCAGGGTTTATAGGTGGGGCGTCGTTTACTCACGCAGTCCAGATATAAGCCAAACTGTTAGAAAATTGAGTGATTTTATAACAATCTCCCCCATGTCCTATTAATAAGGCATAAAAATAATCCTAAAAGCAACGAAGACCCAATGCAGCCAAAAATAAAGTAAATAATTTTTTTAAAAATCCTAAAATAATCTAAAAGAGATTTAAAATTTATTCACCATAAAAATTGATCCATAACTTAGACTCACAGAATTTTAAAGCTTAGGAGAGACTACACGTCATATGGGCCAGTACACTTAGGGTTCAAAGAACTGAAGCCAGGAAAAGTAAATAACTTTGTGAAGTTGTAGGTAATTTGTATCCCCAGTGGGCCTAGAACCCAGGTACAAATTTCACAGGCCCTTTTCTTACAAAGTATCTTTATGATTGTCTATATTTATTGAATCATCAGCTGTATAAAAATTTCAGTGAGTTCTATTGAATCTGTTTTAAATTGAATTTTAAACGGTGTGATTCACTTAGGCGGCTGGCTGCCAATTCTCTGAACTCACTTCAAGATAAAGCTGCTTTTTCTTATATAAAAATATACATAGGCATATAAATTATTTGATATTATGGTGGCAAGATATAATTCTGATTTCTAGTGTTAAGGTTCAAGAAATGATCTTAGAGTTATAACTTTATATTTCTAAACTGTTTTGTGAAGCACTTAATCCTGGGTCACATGTAAACAAATACTGATATATTATTTAAAATCTAATAAAGTTGGTGATCAGAGCATTCTACAAATAATATCATTGAATCTGTGTTAGGCCAATAGCATGAACTTTTCTTTCAACTTCTGTTAAAAATTGCATTTCTTTTAAATAACTAGTTTGGGTCACTCTGAAGCAGAATTTCTCAACTTTGGCACTTTTGACTTTCTGGTCTGGGTAGTTCTTTGTTTTAAGAGGCTACTCCATGCATTGTAGAATTTTAGCAGCACCCCTGACCTCTGCCTTCTAGATGCCTGAAATACACTCCTTCCCCCCAAATTATGATAACCAAAAATGTCTCCAGACATTGGCAAATGTCTCCTAAGGGGTGAACTTGTTCCCTTTTGAGAACTACTGTTCCAAAGACATTTGATTATTTTCAGAAATGCCAGCGATATCTCAAAATTATGACACTGAGCATTCAAAAACTATAGTCTCCTGGTCAAACTGTATGTTCACTATCATGTTCCTAAAAGAAACAGCAGAATAAGTGACTGATGCTTTAGTCAGTGGCTATTTCAAATACAGAGTGATCTTCCCACACACAATGTGCCTAGCGTTTCTCTCATACTCCTGCCTACAGTATATTCATAGAGAACCATCAACCACTACTATGAAGATAGCTTTTCTATGAATATACCCTCTAGTAGAGTTTCTCTATCTTGACCACAATCCACAGCAAGAAATATATTTTACATCACAGCTCCATAAATATGTTACAAAATACTATGTATGAAAAAATGAAACAGAAGTTTCATAAAACAATACCTACCTTATTAAATACAATAAAATCTAATATTTCTATTCTATTCTATTTCATATTTTTAAATGCTTGCCCCACCAACTAAATTGATTTCACAATCTAACGAGTCAGTTAGATTGTGAATCTGCAGTTCCTATAACATATTCTGGAATGATCATTCACTATTATTAACGCCATATTGTTATTACCTCACCTCTTCCCACTGCGTTCCCCACCTTCAACCTCTCTCTACTGCATTTAGCAAATTGTAGCTAGATTATAATGCTATTCAATAATGCTATTCTCACGCACTCAAATCTTCACTGATTTCCCCTCTGCCTGACAAATAGAGTCTAAATTCACATCACCATAGCTTGTAAGGTCCTTTACAATCTGCCAACAACGAATAAAATTTTTGTTTCACTTGTACTCAGTGCTCTTATAACACTGAATGTTACTCTTTATTTCCTGAACACATATATAGTGGGGCATGCAATGTTCTCTTCACTCTATAAGATCTAGCTCAAATATCACTTCTACTGAGAATACCTTTTTTATCCCAGATAAAATTACTCTTTTTGAATGTTTTTGTTCTTCCCCTAGAGCATTTCTCATACTTTACTCTGTATTACAGCTTATATGTAAATTTATTATCTCTGCAAACATTTTAAGTTCCATTAAAGACTGCTTTGCTCATTTTTGTATTCCCTACAGTATTTAGGACAATATGCTGTATATATTGTGTTTAGTGAAGGAATAAATTAATAGAGGTTAATTATGATTTCTATGAAGGAAAGACACCTCAGTTCTCAGTTGTTAACTGCTTCCCCCAGGTCACCTTCTTTTACACTGCTTTACAATCTGTGCTGGTCCTGCTTTGCACATTCTTGAACGTTTCTAAAGATCTCCTGCTCTCTGCCTACACCAGAAGCAATCAAATTACAGTAAGGCAAGTCCCTGACATTTCAGGACCCCCTCTAAATTAAAAACTTTTCCCTATATCCCTTAAATGAGCACATTCCAAACCCATAGGGATATTTGGAAATAAGGCCAAAAAGCAAATCTCCCATTTCCTTTTTTTTGTTTTTATTTGATCTACAAGGACTGTCCCTTTCCTCCTTTTTCTTTCATGGACCTCACAAAAGAGGTCTGGGTACTTCCAAAAAGCCTTGTTAGATATCCATGGTTATTTTTTTCTGATCAAAGCCCTTCTTTGTTGAATTTGCCTAATGGGAAACAATAGAGATAAAACTAAAAATCATATACAATATCTATTTTTGAAAGCTCACAGAAATAAAAGGATTAGAATTTCATGAAAAACATGACATTTGGTTCAACAATTTTAATTATCCATAAGCCTGTCCTTTCATATCCATTAGTAATCAAGATTTAACTGATTAACTTTTTAAAACTGATTTTGTTGTTTTCCAAGTTCAGGAGACTCCTCCCACACCTGACGTCACTAAATTAAATAAAGGGGAAAAAAATCCCAAATGTTGCACTGAAATCTAAATACATACTAATGAAAATGATCAGGGGCTCATGGGCTAAAAGAGGAGAGACAGTAAGAGTGTCAAGACTGTTTGTATAAGTACATGCCTGGGACATCTAAGCTTGAATAAAGATGCTACATTTTAGGCTCAGTAACTTATCCATGAACTGTGGTATTTTGAGCTAAAGCTGGAATTTCTGAGGTCCTGATTTAGAGAGAAGCCAAATCGAAAGACATCTTATAGATTTTTAATCTGAAGATTAAAGCCAGTGGGGAGAGAAATCTAAATACAAATCCACTTAGAAACAAGGAAAGTCTGAAAGAGAATAAGTTCAAAGGAAAGTCTGGAAATTCAAAACCTAATTATTAGACCAACTAATGGAAAAATGAAGCTGATTTTACTAGAGTAACAATATTATTTGCAAAAATAATGATGGATGAGTTAAAGAGACTATCTCAGGTTTATCCATTGAAAAACCCAAAGGTGCTTGCTACATTTCTAAGGTTGGTGCTACAACAGCACCTTCCTCCAGCCTGTACACTTTTCAGTAGACAAAAATAGGAGTCAGCTGGGAACCTCTTAACATACTTGGGTTTTCTGCCTCAGGTTAATGTTGTTGGGATATGTAGGCATAAGTTATAGTGGGGTCTTAGTTAATTGGCATAGGGGAGAGCTGAGGAAGAAAGGAGGCATGTCAACAAATGAGGCAACTGAAGCTGAAAGTTATGAGATTAATATTATTAGTTACTAACACCTCAAAGCAGTCCCACAGAACTTTAAATCATAACACAGGCTAGAAGGACATCAAAGAGTATATTCTACATAGTAGTCTTCCCTAAGTTTAAAAAGTCAGCATCCCTAAAGATGCTACACAAATGCCAAAACATTTGCACCTGATCTTGATACCATGGAGACTATGATGGTGTCACTTCCTTATGGCCTGTACATTTCTCAAGTGCTAAAAAGCTACCGGGGGAATGCAAAATGGTATGGCCACTTTGGAAGAAAGTTTGGCAGTTTCTTACAAAACTGAACATACTCTTACATACAATCCAGCAATTGTGCTCCTTGGTACTTAACCAAAATGAGTTGAAAATCTATGTCCATACAAAAACATGCACAAGAATATTTATAGCAGTTTTATTCATAGTTACAAAAATTTGGAAGTAACCAAGACAACCTTCAATAGGTAAACCGATAAACTGTGTTACAAGCAGACAGTGTAATATTACTCAATGATAAAAAGAAATGAGCTATAAAGCCATGAAAAGACGTGGAGGAAGTTTAAATGCGTGTTACTAAGTGAAAGAAGCCAATCCGAAAAGGTTACACACCGTATGATTCCACCTAGATGACATTCTGAAAAAGGAAAAACTATGGAAACAGTAAAAATATCAGTGGTTTCCAGGGATTGAGGGGAGGGAGGGATAAATAAATAGAGCATGGAGGACTTTTAGGGTAGTAAAACTATTCAGTATAATACTCTAATGGTTGTCAAAACTCATAGATTATCAAAACCAAGAGTTAATGTTAATATAAACTTTGGACTTTAGGTAATAATGATGTGTCACTGTAGGTCCATTGATTGTAAAAAATGTACCACTCTGGTTCAGGATGTTGATAGTGGGGAAGCTGTGCACATCAGGGGGTAGTTGGTATATGGGGGCTTTTTGTACTTTCTGTTCAATTTTGCCGTGAACCTAAAATTTCTCTAAATATAAACTGTTTCTCTATTTTTTAACAAAAGCTGCTAGAGCCTCAGAGGCCCTTGAGGATGTGGTAAAATATAAAGGAATATTGAGTTCTGACTCACAAGGAGTTAGTATAACGGAATTCTTCTGTAGCTTAATTGTGTTGTTTGCAGGAAACATACAACAGGAGAGTTTTCTAATTACCAAGCTGAAAGTTTTTTTATCAATCGGTATAGGCAAAAAAAAGAGGAACTAAACGTATTTTTCTTAAATGAATAGCTGAAAATTATATTAAAAAATTCTGTGGAAACTGATAGTGATGGTGAGGATAGAGATCCAGTACAGGGATTAACAACTTCGTAAGTGTAGTGAAGACCTTCAATGTTAGTGAGGGAAAATCAAAGATTAAAATGCAGGCTTTCAGGAGTCAGAAAAAAAAAGGAAAGAAACAAATGAACAGCAGTTCCTCAGATTAACCTAAACTGTGTTTAGCCTTGAAATAGGTGTTATGGGTTTAGGCATATAGATGATATTATGTCACATACAGGGCCCCTGAAAATTCCTACATAACCTGTTGAATACTTTGTATGGGCTACAATGATCAACTGTGGTAACAACATGGTACAGAAAAAACACTAAGCTGAGCACGTCTCTGACTGAGTTACGTGGTCACTGCCCTCATACAGCGGACCACCTATGTACCCTGTGCCTCCCAGGGCCATCTCAGGAGGTTCTGCCATTCAGTGAGGCACTATTATCCACATGATTCTCCTGCTATCCTTTAAGGGATCATGTGCTTTAGTTGGAACCTGGGAACTAGATGTCTTCAAAATTCTCAAGATTTCCCAAGGAAAAACTTCCCTTACCAATCTGTTAACCTGGCTTCCAGGATTAGAGGAGCCATCTGGCAGGTTTGATTTATCTACTTCAGCAAAAGCAACTCACCAAAAAAGACACTGGCAGTAACCATGGTAGAACAAACCATGAAAGTCTAGAGACATGATGCTGGCCCCCCCTCAAAGGGATAGTTCTAAATCTTGAAAGTGTGCTTGATATTGAATAAATACGGTATTTTACCTTTGTGGGAATGCTCTCCTGGAGAATCATATATAATGTTGGTCCCTGAGCAAAGATAAGTCCAATTTCAATGACGGAAGGTAGGGGTAGTTTAGAGGAGGAGATTGGAGTAATTTCTGTCATTGTCTATAGAAAGTACACAGTTGTCTCTGGGGTTCCAGACAAACCTCCTTCCCATGTAAAGTTTTGTTATTGTTTTGTTTTGTTTAAGTGACCATGGCAGAAAAGTATGAAATGAATCACTGGGGGGACCTTAAATATTTTTGCCCAACCTTGAAGATTCCCACTTATAAAACTGTCATCAGTTATCTGGCTGGATCATGTCTGGATAGAGAGAACATTCAGGGTTCCTGTCAGTGCTCTTCTTGAAACTGTACTAAAAGTGGTAACATAATCTGGCTCCATGATACACTACACAATGGTGGTCCAGCACAAACCTTTAGCTAGGCCTCCAACACTCTTCCTGCTTTCCCTGGATGGACAACTGGGAAGTAGGATGGAGACCATTCTAGGTCAGAAGTCATGCCACAGCTGACCACAGCTCTGTTTCCTCTCTCTCATGGTGTCTGAGGCAAAGGACAGTATTCTTGGTGCAAAAGCACAAACTTTACTTCTGGATTTCCATGAAAACCACTCTAAATACAGCCTAGCCCTCACATTGCCTTTCATTGGGCCATTTTAAGAACCTAACCATCAAATAGGAGATAATTACACCAGCTCCTATTTGATCTACATTCCTCATTTCCTTCTCAGTTAGACGCCTCTGAAAAAATAATCAGATCAACAGACTCCAGCACAAGACAAATAAAGCAAACATTAAAAAAAAAGACACAGACTGAATTCCAAGGTGAGCTGGTAGCTTCTCCCTGTTCCATGACTACAGACTATTCCTAATCATCAAAACTATCATAGTATTAAATGTTCTTGTTCAAAAGCCTGGGAAAACAAATAAGGGTAAATCAGTGGAAATTCACGAGTATTACTAAAAAAAAACAACTCAAGTACTTTCTCTTCGAACAGTAAGTGAGAATTGTTATCTTTGTGTCAAAATGATGTCATCATGCACTTTCATGGTTCCAAATGACCTCAAACCCTGTTCATGTACCTCCTTATAATCACATATTTCACAGATTGGTGAAAGAGTTCAACACTAATAGAAAACCTGGCCATTGATGCTCATTTGAATCAACTGGATTATTAAATATAGGTTTAAAAAATCTTTCAAAATGTTCGTAAAAGATTACACTACCAAATCATACAATTGCTGGATAGTGAGTAGTAAAACACAGAAGTAAACAATATGAAGTTAAAAAGAATTTACTTAAAGAAAAAGAAAAAGAATTTATTTGAATCCCAGCTCCATAGCCTACCAGCTGAGTGACTATGGGTGTGTTATTTGAACTCTATGATGGTTAGTTTTACATGTCATCTTGACTGGGCCACAGTGCCCAGATATGTATCAATAGTTAAACATTATTTTGGATGTTTCTGTGAGGGTGTTTTGGGTGATATTAACACTTTTCCAGCTTTATTGAAATATAATTGAAAAAACTGTATGTATTTAAAGTATACAACATGATAACTTGATTGTATATATACATTGTGAAATTATTACCACATTAAGTTAATTAACACATCCATCATCTAACATGTTTTTTGTTTTTTGAGTGAAAATGCTTAAGATTTACTCTCTCAAAAAATTTCAAGTATACAATACAGTATAATTAACTATAGTCACTATGCTAAACATTAGGTTGCCAGGAGTTGGGGGCAGGGGAAATGGGGAGATGTTGGGTGAAAGGGTACAAACTTTTAGCTATGAGATGAATAACCTCCAGGATCTAATACACAGCATAGTGATTATAGTCAATACTGTATTATATACCTGAAAGTTGCTCTGAGAGTAGAGCTTTAAGGTACCCAAAACAACAACAACAATGAAATGGTAATTATGGAAGGTGAAGGATGTATTAACTAACCTGACTGTGGTAAATATTTTGCAATGTATATATGTATGAAATCATCACATTATATACATTAAACTTACACAGTGTTATATATCAATTATATCTCAATAAAGCTGAGGGGAAAATCAATAGATTGTCTTGAAGTTAGCACTAAACAAACAGAAAAAGAAATGGAAAATTAACCTATTCAAAATGACAACAAAAACAAATCCAACAAAACAAACTCAAGAAATCTGCTTTGACCATTCCCAGGGACAAAGCAGGAAAAACCCAAGTTCTAAGAAAGGTCTGTGTAGGGGGAGATTCAAAATGGCGGAAGAGTAAGATGAGATCCCCTTCCTCCCCACAAATACATCAGAAATACATCTACATGTGGAACAACTCCTACAGAACACCTACTGAATGCTGGCAAAAGACCTCAGACCTCCCAAACGTCAAGAAACTCCCCACATACCTGGCTAGGGCAAAAGAAAAAAGAAAAAACAGAGACAAAAGAATAGGGACGGGACCTGCACCAGTGGGAGGGAGCTGTGAAGGAGGAAAGGTTTCCACACACTAGGAAGCCCCCTCGCGGGCGGAGACTGCGGGTGGCGGAGCGGGGAAGCTTCGCAGCCATGGAGGAGAGCGCAGCCACAGGCGTGCGGAGGGCAAAGTGGAGAGAGTCCCGCACAGAGGATCGGTGCCAACCAGCACTCACCAGCCCAAGACGCTTGTCTGCTCACCCGCCGGGACAGGTGGGGGCTGGGAGCTGAGGCTCAGGCTTCGGAGGTTGGATCCCAGGGAGAGGACTGGGGTTGGCTGCGTGAACATAGCCTGAAGGGGGCTAGTGCGCCACAGCTAGCCGGGAGGGAGTCCGGGAAAAAGTCTGGAGCTGCCGAAGATGCAAGAGACTTTTTCTTCCCCCTTTGTTTCCTGGTGCACAAGGAGAGGGGATTAAGAGCGCTGCTTAAAAGAGCTCCAGTGACGGGTGTGAGCCGCGGCTATTAGCGCGGACCCCAGAGACGGCCATGAGATGCTAAGGCTGCTGCTGCCGCCACCAAGAAGCCTGTGTGCAACCACACGTCACTTTCCACACCTCCCCTCCCGGGAGCCTGTGCAGCCTGCCACTGCCAGGGTCCCGTGATCCAGGGACAACTTCCCCGGGAGAATGCACGGCGCGCCTCAGGCTGGTGCAACGTCACGCCGGCCTCTGACGCCGCAGGCTCGCCCTGCGTTCCGTACCCCTCCTCCCCCCAGCCTGAGTGAGCCAGAGCCCCCGAATCTGCTGCTCCTTTAACCCCATCCTGTCTGAGCAGAAAACAGACGCCCTCAGGAGACCTACAGGCAGAGGAGGGTCCAAATCCAAAGCTGAACCCCAGGAGCTGTGGGAACAAAGAAAAGAAAGGGAAATTTCTCCCAGCAGCCTCAGGAACAGCAGATTAAAACTCCACAATCAACTTGATGTACCCTGCATCTGTGGAATACCTGAATAGACAACAAATCATCCTAAACTGAGGAGATGGACTTTGGGAGCAATGATATACGTATTTTTTTCCCAATTTTCTCTTTCTGTGAGTGTGTATGTGTATGCTTCTGTGTGTGATTTTGTCTGTATAGCTTTGCTTTTACCATTTGTCCTAGGGTTCTGTCTGTCCGTTTTTGTTTTTTGGGTTTTTTTTAGTATGGTTTTTAGCACTTGTTATCATTGGTGGATTTGTTTTCTGGTTTGGTGGCTCTCTTCTTTCTTTCTTTTTTTTTAATTACTTTTAAAAAAATTTTTTCATAATTATTTTTAATTTTAATAATTTTTAAATTCTATTTAATGTTATTTTATTTAATTTTCTTCTTTGTTTCTTTCTTTTTTATTTTTCTCCCTTTTATTCTAAGCTGTGTGCTTGACAGACTCTTGGTGCTCCAGCCAGGCATCAGGACTGTGCCTCTGAGGTGGGAGAGCCAAGTTCAGGACACTGGTCCACAAGAGACCTCCGAGCTCCACATAATATCAAACAGCGAAAATCTCCCAGAGATCTCCATCTCAACGCCAAGACCCAGCTCCACTCAATGACCAGCAAGCTCCAGTGCTGGACACCCTATGCCAAAAAACTAGCAAGAGAGGAACACAAACTCACCCATTAGCAGAGAGGCTACCTAAAATCATAATAAGTCCACAGACACCCCAAAACACACCACCAGACGTGGACCTGCCCACTAGAAAGACAAGATCCAGCCTCATCCACCAGAACACAGGCACTAGTCCCCTCCATGTGGAAGCCTACACAACCCACTGAACCAACCTTAGCCACTGGGGGTAGACACCAAAAAAAACGGGAACTACAAACTTGCAGCCTGCGAAAAGGAGACCCCAAACACAGTAAGTTAAGCAAACTGAGAACACAGAGAAACACACAGCAGATGAAGGAGCAAGATAAAAACCCACCAGACCTAACAAATGAAGAGGAAATAGGCAGTCTACCTGAAAAAGAATTCAGAATAATGACAGTAAAGATGATCCAAAATCTTGGAAATAGAATGGAGAATACAAAAGAAGTGTTTAACAAGGACCTAGAAGAACTGAAGAGCAAACAAACAGTGATGAATAACACAATAAATGTAATTAAAAATTCTCTAGAAGGGATCAAGAGCAGAATAACTGAGGCAGAAGAACGGATAAGTGACCTGGAAGATAAAATAGTGGAAATAACTACCGTGGAGCAGAATGAAGAAAAAAGAATGAAAAGAATTAAGGACAGTCTCAAAGACCTGTGGGGCAACATTAAACACACCAACATTTGAATTATAGGGGTCCCAGAAGAAGAAGAGAAAAAGAAAGGGACTGAGAAAATATTTGAAGAGATTATATTGAAAAGTTCCCTAATATGGGAAAGGATATAGTTAATCAAGTCCAGGAACCACAGAGAGTCCTATACAGGATAAATCCAAGGAGAAACACGCCAAGACACATATTAATCAAACTATCAAAAATTAAATACAAAGAAAACATATTACAAGCAATGAGGGAAAAACAACAAATAGCACATAAGAGAATCCCCATAAGATTAACAGCTGATCTTTCAGAAGAAACTCTGCAAGCCAGAAGGGAGTGGCAGGACATATTTAAAGTGATGAAGGGGAAAAACCTACAACCAAGATTACGCTACCCAGCAAGGATCTCATTCAGATTTGATGGAGAAATTAAAACCTTTACAGACAAGCAAAAGCAAAGAGAATTCAGCACCACCAAACCAGCTTTACAACAAATGCTAAAGGAACTTTTCTAGGCAGGAAACATAAGAGAAGGAAAAGACTTACAATAACAAACGCAAAACAATTAAGAAAATGGTAATAGGAACATACATATCGATAATTACCTTAAAAGCAAAAGGCTTAAATGTTCCTGCCAAAAGACACAGACTGGCTGAATGGATACAAAAACAAGACCCATATATATGCTGTCTACAAGAGACCCACTTCAGAGCTATGGACACATACAGACTGAAAGTGAGGGATGGAACAAGATATTCCATGGAAATGGAAATCAAAAGAAACCTGGAGTAGCAGTTCTCATATCAGACAAAATAGACTTTAAAACAAAGACTATTACAAGAGACAGAGAAGGACACTACATAATGATCAAGGAATCAATCTAATATGAAGATATAACAATTGTAAATGTTTCTGCACCCAACACAGGAGCACTTCAATACATAAGGCAAATACTAACAGCCTTAAAAGGAGAAATAGACAGTATCAGAATCATAGTAGGGAACTTTAACACACCACTTTCACCAATGGACAGATCATCCAAATTGAAAATAAATAAGGAAACACAAGCTTTAAATGATACATTAAACAAGATGGACTTAGTTAACTGACATTTAGAGGACATTCCATCCAAAAACAACAGAATGCACTTTCTTCTCAAGTGTGCATGGAACATTCTCCAGAATAGAGCACACCTTGGGTCACAAATCAAGGCTTGGTAAATTTAAGAAAATTGAAATCATATCAAGTATCTTTTCCGACCATAACGCTATGAGACTAGATATCAACTACAGGAAAAAATCTGTGAAAAATACGAACACCTGGAGGCTAAACAATACACTACTTAATAACCAAGAGATCATTGAAAAAATCAAAGAAGAAATTTAAAAATACCTAGAAACAAATGACAATGAAAACACGACGACTCAAAACCTATGGAATGCAGCAAAAGCAGTTCTAAGAGGGAAGTTTCTGGCAAAACAATCCTACCTTAAGAAACAAGAAACATCTCAAATAAACAACCTAACTGTATACCTAAAGCAATTAGAGAAAGAAGAACAAAAAACCCCCAAAATTAGCAGAAGGAAAAAAATCATAAAGATCAGATCAGAAATAAATGAAAAAGAAATGAAGGAAACAATAGCAAAGATTAAAACTAAAAGCTGGTTCGTTGAGAAAATAAGCAAAATTGATAAACCATTAGCCAGACTCATCAAGAAAAAATGGGAGAAGACTCAAATCAATAGAATTAGAAATGAAAAAGGATTAGTAACAACTGACACTGCAGAAATACAAAGGATCATGAGAGATTAATACAGGCAACTATATGCCAATAAAATGGACAACCTGGAAGAAATGGACAAATTCATAGAAATGCATAACCTGCTGAGACTGAACCAGGAAGAAATAGAAAATATGAAAAGACCAATCACAAGTAATGAAATTGAAACTGTGATTAAAAATCTTCCAACAAACAAAAGCCCAGGACCAGATGCCCTCACAGGCGAATTCTACCAAACATTTAGAGAAGAGGTAACACCTATCCTTCTCAAACTCTTCAAACTATAGCAGAGGGAGAACACTCCCAAACTCATTCTACGAGGCCACCATACCCTGATACCAAAACAAGACAAATATGTCACAAAAAAGAAAGCTACAGGCCAATGTCACTGATGAACATAGATACAAAAATCCTCAGCAAAATACTAGCAAACAGATTCTAACAGCACATTAAAAGGATCATACATCATGATCAAGTGGGGTTTATCCCAGGAATGCAAGGATTCTTCAATATAAACAAATCAATCAATGTGATACTCCACATTAACAAACTGAAGAATAAAAACTGTATGATCATCTTAATAGATGCAGAAAAAGCTTTTGACAAAATTCAACACCCATTTATGATAAACACTCTCCAGAAAGTGGGCATAGAGGGAACCTACCTCAACATGATAAAGGCCATATACGACAAACCCACAGCAAACATCATTCTCAATGTTGAAAAACTGAAAGCATTTCCACTAAGATCAGGAACAAGACAAGGATGTCCACTCTCAACACTATTATTCAACACTTTTGGAAGTCCTAGCCACAGCAATCAAAAAAGAAAAAGAAATAAAAGGAATCCAAATAGGAAAAGAAGAAGTAAAACTGTTTGCAGATGACATGATACTATACATAGAGAATCCTAAAGATGCTACCAGAAAACTACTAGAGCTAAGCAATGAATTTGGTAAAGTAGCAGGATACAAAATTAATGCACAGAAATCTCTTGCATTCCTATACACTAATGATGAAAAATCTGAAAGTGAAATTAAGAAAACACTCCCATTTACCACTGCAACAAAAAGAATAAAATATCTAGGAATAAACCTACCTAAGGAGACAAAAGACCTGTAGCAGAAAATTATGACACTCATGAAAGGAATTAAAGATGATACAAATAAAAGGAGCGATATACCATGTTCTTGGATTGGAAGAATCAACATTGTGAAAATGACTCTACTACCCAAAGCAATCTACAGATTCAATGCAACCCCTATCTAATTACCAATGGCATATTTCACAGAACTAGAACAAAAAATTTCACAATTTGTATGGAAACACAAAAGATCCTGAATAGCCAAAGCAATTTGAGAAAGAAAAACGGAGCTGAAGGAATTAGGCTCCCTGACTTCAGACTATACTACAAAGCTACAGTAATCAAGACAGTATGGTACTGGCACAAAAATAGATATACAGATCAATGGAACAGGATAGAAAGCCCAGAGATAAACCCACGCACTTATGGTCACCTTATCTTTGATAAAGGAGGCAAGAATATACAGTGGAGAAAAGACAACCTCTTCAATAAGTGGTGCTGCGAAAACTGGACAGCTACATGTAAAAGAATGAAATTAGAACACTCCTTAACACCATACACAAAAATAAACTCAAAATGGATTAAAGACCTAAATGTAAGGCCAGACACTATCAAACTCTTAGAGGAAAACATAGGCAGAACACTCTGACATAAATCACAGCAAGATCCTTTTTGACCCACCTCCTAGAGAAATGGAAAGAAAAACAAAAATAAACAAATGGGACCTAATGAAACTTAAAAGCTTTTGCACAGCAAAGGAAACCATAAAAAAGACCAAAAGACAAAACTCAGAATGGGAGAAAATATTTGCAAATGAAGCAACTGACAAAGGTTAATCTCCAAAATTTACCAGCAGCTCATGCAGCTCAATATCAAAAAACCAAACAACCCAATCCAAAAATGGGCAGAAGATCTAAGTAGACATTTCTAGAAAGAAGATATACATATTGCCAACAAACACATGAAAGAATGCTCAACATCATTAATCATGAGAGAAGTGCATATCAAAACTACAATGCGATATCATCTCACACCAGTCAGAATGGCCATCATCAAAAAATGTACAAACGATAAATGCTGGAGAGGGTGTGGAGAAAAGGGAACCCTCTTGCGCTGTTGGTGGGAATGTAAATTGATACAGCCACTATGGAGAACAGTATGGAGGTTCCTTAAAAAACTAAAAATCGCACTACCATACAACCCAGCAATCCCACTACTGGGCATATACCCTGAGAAAACCATAATTCAAAAAGAGTTATGTACCACAATGTTCATTGCAGCTCTATTTACAATAGCCAGGACGTGGAAGCAACCTAAGTGTCCATCAACAGATGAATGGATAAACAAGAAGTGGCACATATATACAATGGAATATTACTCAGCCATAAAAAGAAATGAAATTGAGTTATCTGTAGTGAGGTGGAAGGACCTAGAGTCTGTCATACAGATTGAAGTAAGTCAGAAAGAGAAAAACAAATACCATATGCTAACACATATATATAGAATTTAAAAAACAAACAAACAAAAAATGGTCATGAAGATCCTAGGGACAAGACGGGAATAAAGATGCAGACCTACTAGAGAATGGACTTGAGGATATGGGGAGGGGGAAGGGTAAGCTGGGACAAAGTGAGAGGGTGGCATGGACATATATACAGCACCAAATGTAAAATAGCTAATGGGAAGCAGCCGCATAGCACAGGGAGATCAGCTCGGTGCTTTGTGACCACCTAGAGGGGTTGGATACGGTGGGTGGGAGGGAGGGAGATGCAAGAGGGAAGAGATATGGGTATATATGTATATGTATAACTCATTCACTTTGTTATAAAGCAGAAACTAACACACCATTATAAAGCAATTATACTCCAATAAAGATGTTAAAAAATAAAATAGAATAAATACATCTATTATGGATGCATGTTAAAAAAAAAAGTCTATGTAACTAAAGATCTAGTAGGACATGTCATGTATATTGCAAGTAAAACCAAAAATGTATATGCAATTTTCAAATACCAACCCCAAATCGAAGATCAAAAGGGCAAACACTCCAAATTACACGTGTTTGGTCTGTAGTCTAGATAAGCTACATAGGCAACCCTATGTAGCTTATCTAGAAAAGATAGACCCAGGGGTTTATTAATTCAAATATGTTAATAATTCCTCAGGGGTAGACTGGTACATTTCTTAGTGTCTTATCAAGATTTTTATTAACCAAGATAATGTCAGCAGTGTAGAATTCACGGAAAAGTTTTCAGCATGTTCTATACTTGGGAACAGTTAAGAGAGCATAGGAAATAACAGTTTCTTGAAAACATTGAGTCCTGACGCTTTTAGGGAAAAAAATGTATATAATCTTTTCTATTTCTTCCACACTTAGTTATTTTTCTGTTCAAGTTTCCTAGTTCTTGATTCAATTTCAATAATTTTAATTTTTTCAGAAATTTATTTTCTTGAGACTAAATATTTTTGGTATAGTTTCACATATTCTTATCTATTCTTCATCAGCTGTTACCTTATTATTCTCAGTTTTTAAATTGCTGCATTATATATTTGTGTGTTTTTATCAATATAAATAACCCTCTTTATCCTGGTTACTGTTACTGCTTTGGACCTCTATCCTTACTATCTCCGTATACTTGCTTGCTATCTTTGTTCCTTCTCTTTAACTTTTTGTTTTAGTTGTATATCTGACAATGTACAGGCTTTTGAAAACTGGATTTTCTTTTTAAAACCATCAAAGAGTCTTTGCCTTTTACTCCATCTGTTGAAACTACTCATGTATATTAGCATAAGTTTTATGTTTGGTATAACTCTGTCACCTTTCTTTCTACCATTTATTTCTTATGTTTCTTATGGCTAATTTCTTCATTATCTTTATTTTATTCCCCAAACACACACCCATCCCCAGAGCAATAAAGACCTCAGGAAATACTTCTAGATACTTCCCTCCCTTGGTGGGAGATTTTCTACATCTTATTCATAATAGTCTAATCATTCTGTTTTAGACAAATATGCTTTGTTCCTTTAAAGCATCTAAAAACAAAAATGAAAAAAATGTTTTTATACTAATACTTTATGTAATTTTACCTCCCAAAACACCCCTACTTGTCCCAGCTCTCTAGTGAAATCCCCCCTATTGTGACTTAACTTTGGTAATAGGCTTGGCAGCCAGGAGAGAAAATGCATGCAGCTCCTGGAGAGGACAGCTATTGCCTTGTGAGGAAGAGGCTTCTGCAATATCCCTGCATAATGCTAGCTCAACAGAGAGAGAGAACCCACTTCTGCAAACTCAGAAGGCTCAAACAAAAAAAGTTTGCAGAGTCAAAAACTTCAGGTTATCTAGCCCAATAGCCACATCCCATGTGTCAGGTCCCAAGTTTTACCAACTAGGGCTCTGACTTTGGATCACCAGATCTATGTTGAGCATCCAACCATCACTGCAGTTCAACCACTCTATCCAGTCCTGTGTTTGGTATTCAGCTTTTCCTGCTCACCCACTGCATGAGATGAGAGCTTTTAAATAATCTACCAAAGAGAATCTCTGGATCTCAAACTCAGCTTTCAATTATGTTAACTGCCCTCCACTTTTCATTATCCACCTCTTGCACATAATTGCAAACTAGCAGCAACCATGCAATTCCACTGTCCTTATGTTTATCACCTCTAACCCTAAAATGTATGAACTGGCACTGACTTGTGCACTCACCTCTACTACCAGTGCCAGTGGTGAAAGTTTTAACAATCACACCACTGCCTGAGCTAGAAGCTGTCAGCATGCCACCTACCACCAAGTTCTCATTACCAGCACCAGCTGAGTGGTGATTGATCCAGTCCCCAAATCTCATCTTAACATTAGCTTTCTTGGAGCTCTTTCAGTACTACCTACTACAGATTAGGCTTTCTGGGTACCAGACACTTAAATAAAGTAAATGTGCAAAGGTTTATTGAGAAGTAACACCTGTTAAAGGAAAAGAGAGGAAGCAGGATCTGGCGGGGAAAGCTATCAGACACCAATCTGACAAAAGTCTCTTCCAGACCAACTGGGAACTATGGAGTAAATAATGTGTTAGAGAAATCCACACTGGGTGGAAATGACTAAACCTTTATACCACTACCTTGCTCAGTCATTGGCTGAGGGCTACCCAGGGAAGAAAATTCCCTGAGCTTGAAAACTGAGGCAAACCTTGACAAAGCTAACAGCTAGAGTCTGTCAGGTTGTATTAAGCATATATTTTTACTCTGATACTTTGATATCTGAGGCCTTGCTGACCCTGGAGGGAATGCCTCTTCCAGGGCCAGCTAATTCCCAGAGACGGCAAATGACTCCACTGTGAGTATGTCTTCCATATGCAAACCAACCAACCCAGAGCTTATAACCCAACCATCTCCTTTTTTTGAGCTCTTATACTCTGGGCCATCATTCCTCTGCCAGGGAATAGTGTATGCAGTATTACAGTGTACCCACACCAGGGCCAGGTACTGGACAACAGGGGACAGCCCCTATGCCACAGAGCCCACTGAAATTATTTCAACTAGCCAAGCATCAGCCTGCTTACCCTGAATCATCTGTCCTTCTGATGGAAATCACAATAAAGGCTCTTGCACATAGTTCTTTCTTTTTCCCTCTGCCTCCTGACTCTGCTTCACCATGTGACCCTGCATGGTGTGACATGTCCCCTTCTTGGGAACAGTAAATAACAAACTATCTTTTCAATCAATGGCAATCATCTCCTGATCTGCTAGCCTCACCTTATCTAAATAAAAATGAAATCTATGTTTTAAAATATAGGTACTCATACTCTTTGCAGTTGAGCAGTTTGTCTTGAAGAATGATCTGAAGGCTACCTCCATGTGTCCTACAGGAGTGATTTTTTTAAAGTGGATCAATCATAGCTGTAATACTTCAGAAAGCAGTGAATTTTTATTCACTATTTCATTCACTACTTTTTTAATTAACCACATACCAGTTAGGGATGACTGGCTCTGAAAACATAGCAGTCCTTTCCCCCATGGGCCCTATGGTCTACTGTAGAATAATTTCAAAAGGTGTGCTGAACACTGTAATGAGTATGAGAGGAGAAGCAAACAGATGTGGGATCACAATGAAGAGGAACCAACCTCTCCTAAGTGTGAAGAAGCCCTCATGGATGGAAAAGCATATAAGCATTCCTGAAAGACTATTCAGATTTGGACACTAAAAAGAAATTTGTTGAAAGAGGTATGAAACAATAGGGAAAGCTGAGGGAACAGAGCTGGAGGAGACAGAGAGGGCAGTATATTCAAGTAACTAAAGGAAATTCAGTGTATAGTGTAGAGTTCTAGAAGCAGGGTGGGAAAGGAGGGTGAAAAGGTAGGCAAAGTCTAGATGCTGCAGGGCTCTGCCACCCATGTTAAGGAGAGTGAACTCTCTTAAATGCAAGGGAAGCTACTGAAGAATTTTTAAGAGGGTAGTGACATAACTCAATGTGTAAAGATCACTCTTGTATGAAAAAAAGACTAGAGTGGAAAAAAAAAATATGGGCAGAAAAGCTAATCAGAAGACTGTGGCAGTAATCCAGCTAAAAGATCAGAGTGGCCTGGAGTCATATAGTGGCAGTGGGTATAAGGACAAGGGGAAAATGGGTTCAATAAATATTTATGCACATAAGACATTAAGAAAAGAGATGGAGTCAAGGATGACACCCAGATTTCTGGTGTGAGAAACTGGGTGAATGGAAGGTGACTTATAGAGATAGGAAATACTGGAGAAGCATATTAGGAAGAGGAAGCATAAAGATGTGCATGTAAAGAACAAGTAAAAAGATTAGCCTCCCAAGGGAGGACAAAAACATCTTCCACTATAATAAGAAGGATATAGGCAGATGCATAAAATTTACAGATACAATAACAAGTAGTTGAGGGAGTGTCCATCTGAAGGTGGTTCTATCTTCACCTGTTGATAGAAAAAGTTCTATCTTTTTCTCCAACAGTAGAACTGTAAGTCATCTGTTGAAAGCAAATGCAGAGAGTAAGGGATAGAAAATAAACATTTGGGGAAGAATAGATAAGATATGAAATGGTTTTTGTAAATACTAAACACCGACCATGGAAACCTAGCTATATTGCTGGGCAGTAGTGAAGAGCCAGATAAGACCAGCAGTTATAAATTGATAATGGGATCAATCTTAAACTAGATACTTACAACGGTTATGTATATTCATACTCTTCTTATTATCGACCAAATAAAAGATCACTTAAAGCCTTTTGTGGATATATTGGGTAATTTTAATTTGAGTTTACCAGCCGGAACTTTCAATTGATCAGATGACTTATGTTGTATATTAATATGTACTTTATTTATTTGCCCTGATTGCCTCTCTGAATGTGGAGGGAAAAGAGCAAGAGTCAAACTTTCATATATATATAGGAAGACAGAAATTACCCTTTATAAAGGAGAAAATGACTCTATGCAGCTCAAGGGAGACTGAAGTGGAGAACTTAGGAGAGGGGTAAAGGATACATGCTTCCTCCTCTAACAAGATAAAAAGGTATCTATAACCAAGATGCTTCTTTGACCTCTTAGTATTAGAAACTGGCTTAAAAAAATTTACATGTGGAAAGCACAAGAAAATAGTTGGCTCTCAACATAAAAGCCATCACAGATTGTAATAAGCTTCTTTGGATTTCTTAAACCATGTTTGAAGGAATGCTGTAGGAATAAGATTACTTTGGAGAAGCATGGTCACATATGTGAATCTAGGGAGGGGGTATTTTAGAAACACCCAGGGCCATTTTCAAACTGTATGTGCTTTCCACCTCTCAGCAATTGTGACTTCTACACATGTATACACACACTGCCTTGAGAATCAGTGTTGAAGGAGTGACCACATTACAAATTGTTGCATTGCCAGGTGCTTTACATTTGTTAGTTCATTTGATTGGATTTGACTGAATTTTCATTTTTCCATGAGAATGGTATTTTAACTTCATTTGTATGGATAAGAAAACTGAGGCATACACAGATAAACAATTTTGTTGGACCCCACTGGGTAGTGAATATTGGGTGGGCCAAAAAGTGCTTTTGGTTTTTTAAGTAAAAATAAAAGACACATTTTTCATTTTCACCAAGAACTTTATTGAACAACATATTCACCCTTTAGTTCCACTACCTTCTGCCATTTTTCAGGCAACTTCATAATTCCATCTTCCCAAAACTTTTTATCTTTCTGAGTAAATAACGGTTCCAGGTGCCTTTTACAGTCTTCCAGGGAATTGAAATTTTTTCCATTAAGAGAATTTTGTAAAGGCCAAAATAAATGGAAATCTGAAGGTGCAATGTCTGGTGAATACAGAAGATGAATCAGAACTTCCCACCCAAGCTGTAACAGTTTTTGCCTGGTCATCAAAGAAACATGCGGTCTTGCATTATCCTGATGGAAGATTATACATATTCTGTTGACCAATTCTAGATGCTTTTCGTTGGGTGCTGCTTTCAGTTGGTCTCAGTGGGAGCAGTACTTGTTGGAATTAATCGTTTGGTTTCCTGCAAGGAGCTCATAATACAGGACTCCCTTCCAATCCCACCATATATACAACATCACCTTCTTTGGATGAAGACCAGCATTTGGTGTGGTTGGTGGTGGTTCATTTCGCTTGCCCCACAATCTCTTCCATTCCACGTTGTTGTACATTATCCACTTTTCATCACCCATCACAATTTGTTTTAAAAACAGAATGTTTTCATTACGTTTCAGTAGAGAACTGCACATGGAAATAAGGTCAAGAAGGTTTTTTTCACTTAACTTATGTGGAACACAAACATCAAAGCAATTCACATAACCAAGCTGGTGCAAATGATTTTCAATGCTTGATCTGGATATTTTGAGTATGTAGGCTATCTCCCTCATGCTATAACATTGATTGTTCTGAATTAATATTTTGATTTGATTGCTATCAACTTCAACTGGTCTACCTGACCGTGGAGCACTGTCCAGCAAGAAATCTCCAGCACGAAACTTTGCAAACCACTTTTGACACATTTGATCAGTCACAGCACCTTCTCCATACACTGTACAAATATTTTTTTGCATTTCAGCTGCATTTTTACCTTTCTTGAAATAATATAGCATAATATGCCAAGAATGTTGCTTTTTTCCCATCTTCAATATTAAAATGGCTACACAAAAATTCAGCAATTTTGATGTCTTTTTTTAAACGCACACTGATATGACAACTGTCACATACTACTTAACAAAATTGTTTCGAATGACATTAAACACAACTAAGTGCTACTAGAGCCATCTTATGGAAAAAAACAAACGTTTTGGCGCACCGAATAGAAGAACCAAGATTTGATTCCAGATGTATTCTAACTCCAAAGAATGTACTGTTTCTACTACATGCCTTCTGAATAGATAAAAGCCTTTGAAACATAGTAGGACATACTTATTCCCTTACCTCCCACTGCCTACAAGTCATAATCCACAAAATATACAAACAGCTCATGCACCTCAAAATCAAAAAAACCAAACACCCCAATCAAAAAAGTTGGCAGAAGACCTAAATAGACATCTCTCCAAAGAAGACATACAGATGGCCAACAAACACATAAAAAGATGCTCAAAGATTCTACCAAAACAGACAAAGATAGCAAAAAAAGAAGAAAATTACAGGCCAATATCACTGATGAACATAGAGGCAAAAATCCTCAAGAAAATGCTAGCAAACAGAATCCAACAGCACATTAAAAGGATCATACCCCATGATCAAGTGGGATTTATCCTAGGGATGCAAGGATTCTTCAACATACACAAATCAAACAATGTGATACACCACATAAACAAACTGAAGAATAAAAACTGTATGATCATCTTAATAGATGCAGAAAAAGCTTTTGACAAAATTCAACACCCATTTATGATAAACACTCTCCAGAAAGTGGGCACAGAGGGAACCTACCTCAACATGATAAAGGTCATATACGACAAACCCACAGCAAACATCATTCTCAATGTTGAAAAACTGAAAGCATTTCCACTAAGATCAGGAACAAGACAAGGATGTCCACTCTCAACACTATTGTTCAACAGTTTTGGAAGTCCTAGCCACAGCAATCAGAGAAGAAAAATAAATAAAAGGAATCCAAATTGGAAAACAAGAAGTAAAACTATCACTGTTTGCAGATGACATGATACTATATATAGAAAACCCTAAAGATGCCACCAGAAAACTACTAGTGCTAATCAATGAATTCGGTAAAGTTCCAGGATACAAAATTAATACACAGAAATCTCTTACATTCCTATACACTAACAATGAAAGATCAGAAAGAGAAATTAAAGAAACAATCCCACTTGCCATTGCAACAAAAAGAATAAAATACCAGGGATTAACCTACCTAAGGAGGCAAAAGACCTGTATGCAGAAAACTGTAAGATACTGACAAAAGAAATCAAAGACGATACCCACAGATGGAGAAATATAACATGTTCTTGGATTGGAAGAATCAATATTGTGAAAATGACTATACTACCCAAAGCAATCTACAGATTCAATGCAATCCCTATCAAACTACCAAAGGCCTTTTTCACAGAACTAGAACTAAAAATTTTACAATTTGTATGGAAACACAAAAGACCCTGAATAGCCAAACTAATCTTGAGAAAGAAAAATGGAGCTGGAGGGATCAGGCTCCCTGACCTCAGACTATACTACAAAGCTACAGTAATCAAGACAATATGGTACTGGCACAAAAACAGAAATATAGATCAATGGAACAGGATAGAAAGCCCAGAAATAAGCCCACGCACCTCTGGTTACCTAATCTATGACAAAGGAGGCAAGAATATACAATGGAGAAAAGACAGTCTCTTCAATAAGTGGTGCTGGGAAAACTGGACAGCTACATGTAAAAGAATGAAATTAGGACACTCCTTAACACCATACACAAAAATAAACTCAAAATGGATTAAAGACCTAAATGTAAGGCCGGACACGATTAAGCTCTTAAAGGAAAACATAGGCAGAACATTCTTTGACATATATCACAGCAAGATCTTTTTTGACCCACCTCCTACAGTAATGAAAACAAAAATAAACAAGTGGAACCTAATGAAACTTAAAAGCTTTTGGACAGCACAGGAAACCATAAACAAGACCAAAAGACAAAACTCAGAATGGGAGAAAATATTTGCAAATCATGCAACTGACAAGTGATTAATCTCTAAAATATACAAACAGCTCATGCAGCTCAATATCAAAAAACCAAACAACCCAATCCCGAAATAGGCAGAAGACCTAAATAGACATTTCTCCAAAGAAGACGTACAGATTGCCAACAAACACATGAAAGAATGCTCAACATCACTAACCATTAGAGAAATGCAAATCACAACTACAATGAGGTATCACCTCACACCGGTGAGAATGGCCATCATCAAAAAATGTACAAACAATAAATCCTGGAGAGGGTGTGGAGAAAAGGGAACCCTCTTGCACTGTTGGTGGGAATGTAAATTGATACAACCACTATGGAGAACAGTATGGAGCTTCCTTATAAAACTAAAAATAGAACTACCATATGACCCAGCAATCCTACTCCTGGGCATATGCCCTGGGAAAACCATAATGCAAAAGGACACTTGCAATGTTCATTGCAGCACTATTTACAATAGCCAGGACGTGGAAGCAACCTAAGTGTCCATCAACAGAAGAATGGATAAAGAAGATGTGGTACATATATGCAATAGAATACAATTCAGCCATAAAAAGGAATGAACCTGTGCCATTTGCAGAGACATGGATGGAACTAGAGACTGTCATACAGAGTGCACTAAGTCAGAAAAAGAAAAACAAATATCATATAATATTGCTTACATGTGGAATCTAGAAAAATGATAAACTTATTTGCGAAACAGAAATAGAGACACAGATATAGAGAACAAAGGTATGGATACCAGGCGGGGAAAGAAGGATGGGATGAATTGGGAGACTGGGATTGACATATATACGGTTCTATGTATAAAATAGATAACTAATGAGAACCTACTGTATAGCACAGGGAACTCTACTCAATGCTCTGTGGTGACCTAAATGGGGAGGAAATCCAAAAAGAGGGGATATATGTATAGCTGATTCACTTTTCTGCACTGCAGAAACTAACACAACATTGTAAAGCAACTATACACCAATAAAAATTAATTTAAAAAAAAAGAACCTGCACATAGTAAGAAACAAAATAAAATAGACTCTTGGCCAGACTTAGAAAATCCAATTACTACCCCACTTTTAAATTTACACTTATACTAAATGTAAATATTTCTATTTAAACAACATTTACAACTTTCAAATGGTGGGCACATCATTAACTTTCTTTTTCTATCTATATAATAACTCTGTGAAGGAGGTCATGACAAATTCATTACCAGCCATAGCCATACGAAAGTGCTGCCCTGGACATGATGACTAAACAATCTCCAAATTCAAAGAAAACACTCTGGCCCACGCCTTCTTACATCATCTGCCTTTTGGTTGTTTTCTTCTGCTCATATTGTTGTGACGGGTTCCACTGAATGACTCATACTTCTTTTAAAGCTAGGTCTATTTTCAGACATTTGTGTATTTGGAGATACTGTCTTTACCATGATCTCCCCACTCAGCCTAGGCAGGCAAAAGAACCAATCTTGATAGTGTTTACACTACATGATTTATCCTCCATCAAAACAAATGATCTCTTCTATCGATATTTCCCTGAAGCTTGTTCCTGTCAGTCTTAGGTCACATTGTCTTGGTTTTGTGAATATACAGCTGGAGGAATAAAATCAAGCCTATGGCAGGGAAGAAGAGGATTCTGATTTTTTTTTTTTTTTTTTAAATAAATTTATTTATTTATTTTTGGCTGTGTTGGGTCTTCGTTTCTGTGCGAGGGCTTTCTCTAGTTGCGGCAAGCGGGGGCCACTCTTCATCGCGGTGCACGGGCCTCTCCCATTGCGGAGCACAGGCTCCAGATGCGCAGGCTCAGTAGTTGTGGCTCACGGGCCCAGTTGCTCCGTGGCATGTGGGATCTTCCCAGACCAGGGCTTGAACCCGTGTCCCCTGCACTGGCAGGCAGATTCTCAACCACTGCACCACCAGGGAAGCCCCTCTGATTTTTTTTGTACAATGTCATTCTACATTCCTTATTCTTGCAATGGCTTCCCTATAGAATAGAAAAGGTCAAGGCCTATCCTGCCACTCCCTGAGGATCTGAAAATTAAGAGTCAACATCTTTTGAATAAGTCCTTGTTAAGAGCAATTCCTTTGCCTCACAAACCATAATTTGTTTGTTTTTTATTAATTTTTATTGGAATATAGTTGCTTTACAATGTTGTGTTAGTTTCTGCTGTGCAGAAAAGTGAATCAGCTATACATATATACATATATCCCCTCTTTTTTGGATTTCCTCCCCATCTAGGTCACCACAGAGCATTGAGTAGATTCCCTGTGCTATACAGCAGGTTCTCATTAGTTACCTATTTTATACATAGTAGTGTATATATGTCAATCCCAATCTCCCAATTCATCCTACCCGCCTCCCTTTCCCCTTTGGTAACCATAAGTTTGTTCTCTACATCTGTGACTCTATTTCTGCTTTCACAAACCATAATTTCATGCCCCACCTCTTTTCTTGTGCTGAGCTCATCATAGGAAAGCAGGAAGTTGCTTTCAGACTGAATGCAGTTTACCCCATGCCTCTCCCCTGACTCATTCCCAAGTTCTGTTGTGAACAGTGTTGCAAAACCAGGATCTGCATTAATTCATTCAGTTACTGGGCATTCAATTAATGTGTGCTAAGTACCTTCTCATTAAAAAGGGCTTTGCTGATTGCTCCAGGAAATACAAAGATGGAGAAAAAAGAGCACACATAGTTGGGGGAAAGTACTGTCAACAAAACCCAGAAGACAATATACTCCACATCTTAAAAAAATTATTAAAATAAAAGCAAATTTTTAAAGGTCATTAAAATATTTAAATGATTTGCCCCAGTATGCTACTTTTTCTTTTTCATTTATTTCAAGGAAAAATTCAGCAGCAGGGTTAAAAAAAAAGACTACATTCGTGAAGGTGGTCAAAATACTTCACATTAGGAGATGGTTTCAGTATTTTATGATGAATCTGTTCAGTGTGATATGATTCACCTTTTAAAATGCAGCTGTTAAAATTCTTAATAATTGATGAATCTAGGTACTATATTTGCAAGTTTGAAATTATATCAAAATAAAGTTATACTTTTTATGCAGCCATTAGACAGATACACAGCTACCAGAAATTATACAGCTACTAGAAAGAAAAATTAGTAACACAAGAATATGCTTATGAAATAACATTGAGCATAATAAAAAGCACAATACAAAGCTATATACTATGATATAACTTGTGAAAAAGAGCTGTACATGTGAAAAGTACTTAAAGGTTAACATATAAAATAAAAATGGTTTGTTTAGGTAACTTTGTTCAAATGTTTTTAATATATTGTTTTATTCTTTTTACTAATAAAAAAAAGGTCAGAATATCAGTCATGAGACATAGGATCTGATGAAAATATATAGGGGAGATGGGCAGGGAGGAGCCCATGCATTCCTGTTCCTGTTGTATGGTATGCACATTATATAAAAAATGCATAAGTAATTGAACACTTCTGGAATTGAAGTCTTGGAGTGAATCCATTAGACATTAGCTATCAGTGATTTACAAGATAAAGTCATAGAATTTTAGAGATAAAAATGTCCTCTAAAACCACGTAATTCAGCTTCTCATTTTTCTCAGTAAATAAATGAGACTCATATAGTGATAAGTGATTTTTTTGCTTAGGCTTTGCAACTAGTTGTTGAAAAAGTTGAGACCAAAATTCAAATTTCCTAATTCTGTTACACATTCCAATTATTTAGCATTCATTATTTCTCCCAAAGTAAACTCAGCATAACCTTCCAAATTTATCTCCTGTCCTTCCCAACACAATAAACAGGAATGTCCTTTCTCACTTCCATGCTATTATACATGGAATATTCGTACTACACTCTGCTGTCCACTCATCCACTAGCAGTATTGAGTTAGAATATTTTTTTAAAAAGGCATAGAGAAAAAGATAAAGTGAATTTTAGTTCCAACTGTTCTGCTTGCTTATCCCACAACTTTGTATATGTAATCAATTACTTCTCTGAATCTCTGTTTCAAGTGCTATGAGAAAAACAGAATTTTATCACAAAGAAGGGAGAATTCAAAGGTAGTACTACCAATTAATATCTGGAAAGTATTTTCTGATCGTCTTTGGCTTGTGTGGCAAAGAATAAGTTGTATGACAACATGATAATACGGGCGAGTGTCACATCCTTTTTAAAGGAAAAACTATGACACTACAGCCTGTGGACTAGTTTCAAGCTTTCACAAAATACCTATCACCTTTTATCATATGTAATCACAATTTACCAGTATAAATAAAATTTTTACCGATTTGTAAAATTTCCTGTCTATTTCTGATTCCATTCCACAAGTCACGTAATTGGTTCAAATTGATTCCTTCAGACTTGTTTAACAAGTTAGGTTTTAATTGTGTGGGATTTCCTCCTTTGTCTTCAGTTCTTTCATAGATCACATATAACACACAAGTGTCATTCATCTGAGTGGAAATCTCAGAGCAGTTGGACAGGCAGAAAAAAGGACCTCTTTATTACTCAGGATTAAAATGTATAGGTAAGTCCTATTTTTGCTGCTGTAGTTCTGAAATTTTGACTATATCATAAAGCATTTGAAAAATGTACAGAAGCTTAAGAAATTTTGGCTGTGCCTAGCAATCTTCTAGTTATTTTTCTCAAAAGTTCATTGAAACTCTTAGATATTGTTTAGATAACATGCTTGATATTGTTTAAATAAGGTGCTTGACTGCTTGACTGAATTTTTAACAAAATGAATAAACCTAAAAAGATGGCTTAGCGTTATGAAAACATGTTTGAATAAGGAAGTGTTTTTGTTTTCTCATATTTAACTTTTCAAAAAACTGATGTGTGGCTTTTAAAATGTAATCAGTAAAAAATACCTCTGTTGTTTAAAGTTTTTTAAGGATTCTCTATTTTTACTCCTGTCGCAATATTATTACTAGCTATTAAATATGCAGTGAATCCTGAAGTCCTCTTTAAGAAAGCAAAGACTATATTTGTCTACCTATTATATACTATGATATCATTAATTTCAAGTTCTTGTTGATACTTAAGAAAAAATAGTATTTGCCTAGTTTTCTTTTCAATTAATAGCTATTTATGATCATACACTTTCACATAAAAAAAGCAACAAAATTGTAGCACAATCTAGAGTTAGATGGTACAATCTCAAAATTA
The DNA here is from genome assembly GCF_937001465.1 of Orcinus orca. Lineage (NCBI taxonomy): Eukaryota > Metazoa > Chordata > Mammalia > Artiodactyla > Delphinidae > Orcinus > Orcinus orca. Next base: position 68,888,093 of record NC_064562.1, read on the forward strand.
CATAATTTGATGTGTTTATGTCTGCATCTATGAGTATATTGTTCATTTTGTTTTCCCATGAACAAAGAAAAGTATGATATTGGTAAGTCATTTTAAAAGAGGAATAAATAAAATATGGACAATCTATTGGCCATGTTAAGTGTAGTTGTGTTTATTTTAAATCTCCTGAACTTTAGAAAACTCAATCAAAATTCAAATAATTTCAATAAAATATGTACAATTATGTGCATTTGAATATATATAAAAGAATAAAAAATGGATAGCAATCTAATTTTCCAAAAATGATAATTAACAAGTAATAATATAAGAAAATAATAAAAATAAATTATTTCATATTCATAGAAGGGATAGGTTTAATAACACATTAAAATAGGTTAAAATCTATGAAATAATTTGTTATTCTCATAAATGTATTCTCATTTTATGTGAAAATAAATCACAAAATTGTATTCACTCATTGATTAACACTTTGTAAAACTATACATGTGAAAACGTCTATGAGAAATATAAAACACTAATTGTGTTTGTTGTATTAGAGTGGTGAGCTTATGAATTATATTTTTTCCGAAACCTCCTATAACAATCTGGTATTGTTTCGGTAAGCACAATAGAGTTTGAAATGTATTTTGCTGAAACGTTTTTAATTTTGCAAAGAAATTTCTCTGATTTTTTAAAGAAATTGAATCTCATAAACAGCTAAATGTTATTCAAAGGAAAATAAAGGGAAACATGGAAATAATGGAAATAATGAAAGTGATGTACAATTTCAGAATGCCTTGAATCAATCTAATTTCTAAATTGATCCATCCTTACACTCAATGAGAACCAAATTTTATAATTACAGAGAACTCTTCTTTGCAACTTGGTTTCTATGGATCATACTTTGAAATATTTTATCTCTTAAAAATAAGCTGCATCTACATATAATCAGATTTTCCTCTTTTATTAACCTAAAAATATATAACTCACAATTAGGTTTGTTCATTGGTTGGTTGGTTGGTTGATTTTATCGGAACAAGATAATCAGAGTCACTGTGCCAAATTGGTAAAATTTTGAAAATAACTTATGGACCTTGTTCATCAATTTGAGGACCCATGACTAGAAAACAATGCCTTCTGTCAACATGAGTAAAGAGTAGAATTTTTAGTGGGAAGAGGAGAGTATACTCAAATGGCTTGCATAATTTTAAAATAGACAAATTTTTATTTTATTTTATTTATTTATTTTTTGGCCGCGCCTCGAGGCACGTGGGATCTTAGTTCCCTGTCCAGGGATCGAACCCGCGCACCCTGCACTGGAAGTGCGGAGTCTTAACCACTGGACCGCCAGGGAAGTCCCAAATTTTTATTTTGACAGGATACATGCCTGAGTTTAATAGTGCAAGAAATGAATTAAAACATAGTTTCCTACTCTTCTTGAATATTCCCATCAGCATAAAGACACACCTCACCATCTTCAATTTAAAAGAAAAAAACTCAAACTTCACTATTTTCCAGTTCCTCCATATGCTCTGAGGGAGCAGGGTATCCAAATTGGGTAGGGGAAGAGAAATGAAAGTAATATGTTTTTAGGTAATTCTATGTCATTTTTAGGTAATTTTAGGTAAATCTCCAGGTAATTCTGTGATACCTTTTGTTGAGAATGGGGTCTCTTGAATGGTTTGATTACTTTTATGTATAAATTAAACGTCCAGACCTTTTTTAGGTTGTCTTCTCCTGAAGGTTGCAAAGATGGTGTGTTTCTTTCTTTACCTATCTGTTCACCCCTCACTGAAGAGGGAAATCCTATTAGAGGACCTGGGCAGCTCTGTTATCGTGATACAATTATTATTCATTTCAGATGTTCTTAGGTCCTCTGAGAGAGTGTCTTTTTCACTGGATTACATAAAAAGTATGAGATGAAGTTTGGAAAACAGGATGAAGATTAAAAGCTGGAATTCAGAATGTAGTTTAAGGAAAGATTTAAGGCAAATGAGCATATCTCAGCTCAGGTACAGACAGGTCTTAGCAGGACTCCTCCCACCATAACAAATCTTATTTCCATTTTCTTCCTTTTTGTTTGTGCTCTTGATATGATTAACTGACCAGAGAGACATGCCAAAGCCAATCAAATGCCATGGGGAAAAAAAAGGCTGTAACTGTCAAAAATGTATTCCAAATTCTTCCTGTTGTTTCAATTCTGGTTTATGAATTGCTATTTTAATTTTCAAAAACCATGCTTAAAATTGTAAATCAGTAGGCAAAGGACATATTTCTTAGTAGAAATTAGACAAGTGGATACCAACTTACCTTTACAGTCATGGAGCCCAAAATGGTACATTTAAAGCACAAGGTATTGCCCATAAACGCCTCAAGCCACATGCTAAACCAGTTGCCCATTTGGCCAGACTATTTTTCTAATGTTGGTACAGGCTGGGGAGTGGTGATGGCATTATAATACATGGTGACTGCAATCAGTCCCCTAGAATCATGTATTTTCTAGCAAATTCTCTTATATCCACTGACAATTTGTCCTCCAGAAGGAACTCAAATTACTTCCTCAGAAATTTGTTCCTTATCTGACTCATGCCACTCCATGCCACCACAGGGGTGGTTACAGTTGACACCCCTAAAATAAGTCATGAGGACAACAATCAGTATCTGTTGCTGTAAGGGAACCTAAAGATACCCAATCCAATTCCTTAAAAGGTATTGCTCCAACTTGAAGGATCTCATTCTCCTGAGCAAAGAAAACTTGCCATAATTTCAGTTTTTCATAGTATTCTTTAAGTCTAAATTTAGCATGTGCTCATGATATATAAAATTAAAGTACCATCCCAAGTCTAAAATCATTCACTGGGTAACTAAGATCATTGAAAATAAAACTGACTTTGGAAAAGTTTACACTGATGAATAACTCAACAAAAAGAAATGGCAGATTCAATACAATATTTTCAATATCCATGTGCCAGAAGTATAAACAAATGTATCAATGATTAATAAAAGGATATGTGATCTCAAATTTCAAGTCAGTGGATAAATAAATCCATCGAACATTTTTCTAACCTAGACATTTTTTTATTCTGAATTAAACAAATTAAAACATATAGTTTCCTTCTCTGCTGGAATATTCCTATCAGTATAAAGACATACCATGCTATCTTCAGTTTAAAAAAAAAATTCCTCCCTGATCCACAACTCTTCTCTAGCTATTGCCTCATTTCTCATTTTCTCCCCTTAACAGCAAAACTCTTGTAAAAGTTTGTTTAGACCCACTGCCTCGATTTCTATTTTCTTCTCCCATTCACTTTTCTTACTTAAAAATTTTTTATTATGAAATATATCACACACAAAGGCTTATTTAAAAATGAACCTCTGAGTACTCAGCATTCATTAAGAAAAATAGTATCACTGTAATTTAGAAGACCCTCTGGGCCCCTCCCCAGTTACATCTTGTTCACTAACTGCCCTCCCCCAACACTGCCCTTGTAACTGTCATCTGTCGTGGTATCTAAATTTCCTTGATTATCTTTATGATATATATATATACATATACATACGTATATATGTGTGTGTGTATATATATATATATATATATATATATATATATATATATATACGTGTGTGTGTGTGTGTGTGTGTGTGTGTATATCTCCCTAAAGAACATACTGCTTAGTTCTACCTATATTTTAAATTCATTACATGGGATCAAAATTAGGTTTTATAAGATGTATAGTAATAACTTATTCGTGTTCACAGCTATATGATATCCCATTGTAGGAGTATAATATAACCTACATATCCACTGTTTGGGGATTTTACCATTACAAATAACACAGCTCTGAACATTCTTGAATGGGTCCAATGGTACAAATGTGCAAGAGTTTCTCTTGGGTATGTTCCTGCAAATGAATTTTCTGGACCATAGAGTGTATGCATGTTTATCTTTAACCCATTCTCTCTTTTCCCATTACAAACAGTTTCTCATCTCCACAGCTCTCAAATTGCTCTTGTCTAGCTCTCCAGTGATCATGCAAAATCCAGTGGTCAGATCTCAGAGTTCATTTTACTTAACAGCTTCACAACAGATCATTCCCTCCTTGAAACACAGTCTTCACAAAGCTTCCAAAACATCATTCTCTCTTGATTTTTCTACTATCCCACTGGTGAAACTTTCTGAGTTTATGTTACTGGATCCTTCTCATTTTACTGTTGTCCAAATTCTAAGTAATTTGAGGTATAACTTCTTTTCTTCTGTAGCTCTGCTTACTTTCTGTGTGATTCCATCCAGTTCCATGGTTTTTACAAACTTCTCAACTGATTTTTACACACACAAAAACTTGAGAACTGTTAGCTTAGATGGTAATTGAAGTTGACTGAATGAGATCAACTAGAGAGAAAAGTGAACACCCAAAGACAGAGCATGGAGCAACACTAGACTCTTAAGGTTGAATAGAGGAGAAGCAACCAGCAAAAGACATTTAAAAGAAGAGTCAAAAGGATAAAAAGAGTGTGGAATCATGGAAATTAATAGAAAGAGAGTGTTTCAATAAAAAGGAATGGTCAAGGGTGTGAAATCCTGCTAATAGGCTATATCTTATCTTCCCTCAGAAAGTCATGAGTGCCTTAAGCAAGGACAATTGGCCATTGTTTTAAAGTCCCCAGTGTCTAGCAGAATGGCATAATAAGTATTCAATATCTATTGATTTTTCCACCACTCATTCAATAAACACTGTGTTAATACAGTGCCCACCATGTCCTGGGTTGAAAAATAAATAAATAAGACTTCAGAAAAAAACCACAGATTAAGAAAATGAAGAGGCATCTCTGTACAACCACTTAATCTCTCTTTAGATCAGTCGATTCATCTGGAGTGGATATTCCTGAAGTTCCCTTCCACTGCTAACATTCTGTGATTCTGAAGAATGTTATTACTCTTACAAAATGCCAGCATTTTGTATCTGGCAGCATTTTTACTAAGTTCTGAGGAATATATTTTATTATGTAGGCTTCAAAAATACTAGTGTCATAGACCTTGGAACTCTGCTAATTTCATTAATCATCCTGGGAAAATGATACTGAGAATCTCAATTCTTTCCCCTGCTTCTTTAGAAAATCTGGGCAAGAAGCCACTAGGATTAAGTTCAGATGGGTTTGAGTACAAGATGTTTTTAAAAATATATTGATACAACTAAATGTTACTCAAGAGCATTGGAAACAACTAATCTTGGGTTTGGTCCATGATTCATTAGAAGCTACTTTTTTTCTATGAGAACAATCATCATTTACTGGATATAGTTAAATAGAACTAACCATGATAAATACATATGGGGTTCTGGGTTCAGTCTCCACTTCTTCCAACTTACTGGTAATAACCCTTAACTAGTAGCTCTGAGAGAATAGTTCAGTAAATTTCTATATTCTCTATTCTATCATTCCTACTAACTTATTTCATCTAGTTTGTGCTGAAATGTCTTTCTTGCTTTAGACCCTTAACTAATACATTTTTACTTAACTTGTGCATTTCTTTTCTCTTTCTTCAACCCCATTTTTCATTGTACCTCCTTTCTTGCCTCCCTGCCCCACCCGCCCCAAGTAAACAATGTTAAAAATCTGGTATATATCTCTCTATACAAATTAAACAGGATTGTCTCCTTGGTAATTGTTAGAATTTTTTAATATTTGGGTCTATATATAACAATCAAATCAAATATTAGAAGATGAACACATGTGGGGCAAAAAATGCTGCCTTGTGCTTCTCCAGAGTGTGATGTACCAAATTTCTCACCTCATTGGGACACACTTTGTAGAAAAAATAAAACAGGGAATATCCTGATACTTTAAATTTAGTATTACAAATCAGGTCACAATGAGCTAGGAGTAAGGGCCCCCAGATACTTCACCCATTTATTTTCTATAGAAAGCAAATATGTATCTAGTTTTATTTTGACAAAGCAGTAAGTTAAGGTTTTGGACATTTCATAATGATCTTATAGCAGAAAAGGATTGTCTCTGTACTTGGACTTTAGGAAACAGAGAAGAAACTAGGATGTCTTCAGTAGAAATCGCTCTGTTCTGTCTTGGAGCTACTCTGATCTAAATGTATCCAAAACCCTTGTTACACAAAGTGTGGTACTGGGACCAATAGCATCAGCATCACCTGGGAGCTTGTTGGAAATGCAGAATCTTGGGCCCAACCCCAGATTCACTAAGTTTAAGTTTACATAATAGGCAATTGATACATACATTAAAATATAAGAAGTACTAAACAAAACAACTTCAACTAAACTAAACAGCTACAAGGTAGTCTCCCAAGTATTCAAAATGGAGAGAGAGGTACAGCAAGAAGTATCTTTGTGTGTTTAAATATGAATGAGCATGCCCTCTAACCTGGGTGTGCGATAGATTTCCCATTCCTCTCCTGCAGAAACACTTTAGTGCCTTGGGCAAGTCACAACTCACAGAGGAGCATTTTCCTAACTGAGTTCCAGGAACACTGTGCTCCTCAAAATGTTAGGTATTTTGGAAATAAATGTTTCTGAGCTCAAATAAGTTTGGGAGACACTGCTATCTAGACAGGTCAGGCCGCTTAAGAAAGGAAGAAATTGGGGAATTGGGAATTCCCCAGGAGAATTGCGGAATGCACAGAAAATGAATGGCTTTTTTGTCATTTAGCAGCTGAAATTTAAATATGTTTTTCTCTAGGACTTCTTAGTTCTTTTTTTCCACCCTGACAAGTAACAGTAATATGTGTGACATACCCCCCTGGATCTAACCAGGCTTATAAGCAATTCCTAACGCACTCCTTGTAACTCCACTCAAAAAAAAAAAGGAAGAAAGAAAATACAAATGAGTGAGAGGAATGTTATGCTAGAATTATCTGCTCTAAATTGTGTAAGAAGTAAATCATTTCAAAACTCTAATGCTTTAACTATTATTTGTAACAAGTTGTTTGCTATTGTTGTTGTTATTAACAATAACACACCACTGTATTCCAATACCTAGATGAGAATTTCTTTCAAGGAAATGGCACTGAAACTTGAACTGAATGGGTTATTGAGTCCTTTTCTGTCTCTGTGAGTTCAAGTCCACCCTCACTGTCAATTACTCTTTGAAAGTTTGGTAATTTTGTTATTGCAGTAAGTTAAGAATCATTAAAAGATAAACAATTTTAACAGCTTTATTGAAATGTAACTATGTATCATAAAGTTCACCTGTTTAAGTGTACAGTTCAGTGGTTTCTAGTATATTTACAGATTTGTACATCACCAAAACCTAATTTCAGAACATTTTCATCATCCCAATACATTTAATTTTAAAAATTAATTTCAAATACACATTTTTAAAAGAGGATTTTGACAATAAACTATCACATGCTTATAGTGTCAAGAATATGTCTTTGTAATTTGCAAAAAGACAGCAAAATAATGTTGGTGCCGATAAAGGTTAAATACCATCTTTAGTTTAAAAAAAATTTTTTAAAGAAAAGAGGAAGAAAATCTCTTTAGTTTTTGAAAAAACTAAACAAAAAAATTTAGTTTTTGAAAACTAAATCTATACAGGAAAAATATACTATTTGGAGGAAAACAGACAAGGAAGCAAATCTTCAACTAAATAGTTATTTCTTGCTCTGAAACTAGTCTGGGCTCAATGGTTCTGTCAATAGATAGCTACACTTTCTAGAATTCAGGTGGAAAACTAACATAGAAGAGCAGTGCCCTCTAGAACAGCGGTCTCCAACCTTTTTTGCACCAGGGACTGGTTTTGTGGAAGACAATTTTTCCTTGAACAGTGTAGAGGGGAGGGGAAGGTTCAGGTGGTAATGCGAGCAATGGGGAGCGGCAGATGAAGCTTCGCTTGCCCACTGCTCACCTCCTGCTGTGTGGCCCAGTTCCCAACAGGCCTCAGACCGGTAATGGTCCGCAACCGAGAGGTTGGGGACCCCTGTTCTAGAGTACATGCTAAGCTCTCCCTAACATTAATCAGCAAGGAGATAGGTAACCTCTGTCAGGATTTTCTCTATTACAGTTGTTGGTATTGAAACACCAGGTACACGTTTTTTGACAGTGGTAGAGTCAAGAAAGCGTTGCTCCCATGACTTTGTGGACTTGGTGATTCCTAGAGAAATATTCTTAAAATATCAGCATTGTCAAGTTCCAGAAGTATTTCAACTGTTCTGTAGTTTTCAGATCACCTACGCAGGTTCACCTTTGCAGACAGTGACACCGTGTACCATAGTGCCACTGTGCCTATTTGCACATGGAAAAGCCTCCATAATCTCAGTTACAGAATCAGAACCCACCTTTAGGCAGCTATATACTTCCAGCAAAGTTGACCTTCCTTATAAAAGCAAGTGTATATTAAGTTTAGCAGAGCAGTAACCAGAATATGCCTTCAAGTCTTTAACTGACTCTATGTCAGTTAGGAGTCTTCAAATATCCTCTACTAATAATTATGCAAGGCTAACCCTTTTATTGAATTTGGAGGTATATACTGAGTAAATGAAACCTGGCAAGCTTTACTGATCTATGTCCAGCAGCATTCCTCAAACCCTCCTCAGCAGTACATTCCATTCTCTAAACCAGACCATCTGCTTGAGGAAAATGAGCATGAGTGGGACAATTCAGATATACCATCTCCTGCCTTAGTCTAAAATAAGATAAATATCAAAGAAAGATCAGAAACAAGTATCTGGAAATGCTTACTTTAAAACAATGGGTGCAAGGCTGTATTAGGGCTGTGATTTGAAAAGGAAGGACTTTGATTTTCTTTGGATAAGTCTTCCACAGTCAAGAATCTCTTCCCCTGAAAAGGCCTATGAAATCAGCCTGACTCATGAACAAAGACTCTTGTTTTTGGATGTCACATTCCTTTACAGTCTTTTCAATATCAGAATTAATTCCTGCTTCTAGTAAATGCCTTTCTTGGAACAGTTCTTGAATATGTTGAATACAGAGAAACCAGAGTAATGGGACCAGTCTTCTTAAAATAAATACATTACTCATGAGGAGGAAGGAGGGAAGGAGGGAAGGAAGGGAAAATCCCCACCCTCCTGGAGCTTCTAAATCAATGAGGGGAGACAGATAACAAACTAAATAAGTAATATGGTATATCAGAAGGCTCTAAGTGCTCTGCAAAATAATAAGGCAGGAAAAGAGGGTAGAGAGTACTAGGGGAGGAGGAGCAATTTTAAGTAGGGAAGCCTCACAGAGAAGGTGTCAATTTAGCAAAGACTTGAAGGAGGGAAGGGAGGGAGGGAGCCCTGGGGAAACCTAAGAAAAGTGTTCCAAGGAGAGGGAACAGCAAGCACAAAATCCTTGAGACGGAGAGTGCCAGGATGTTTGGAGCACAACACGGAGGTAGAAAGAAGTAAGAGATAAGGTCAAAAATATAAAGAAACATGGAATCACATTAGAAATACATGGAAGTAGCATCACCATGCAGCACCAAGAAATTGAGACAAAATATTACAAGATAAATATCCAAGGTTATCTTGGATATCTGATAAACATTTCAGCATCAGCATTCTTAATCTTGAAGATATAAGAAAGTATTAAAATATACAAAAACAATATTGCCAACACAAGAAAAGCACATAGCATTCAGCATGAAGCCCTAATTGGGGTGATCAATGTGCCACCTTGGTGGTATAGCTTGTGCCAAGACCATTTTGTTTAATTAGATGCTCCAATTCCTTACTCTTTATGGGGTGAGGGGGCCAGCTCTGTACTACAAAAGGAACACACCAGTAAAATAGCAAATAAGAACAAAAGCTCAACCTATATTTCTGAACTGGTTGGGAAAATCTATCTGCGATGAAACCTTTGACCTTGGTCTCATTATATCATGCCATAAGTACACAGAATAATCAGCTACTGAAGGACAATTCCGACTCCATTAAACCATCAATCAACTGTTTAAATAACCATACACCCAAGCACCCAGCATGAGTAGTCATTTATGTTGTTTCATTCATTTGACTATTCGTGCCTCTTTAAAGTGTAGACTAGCTAGGACTTCCCTGGCAGTCCAGTGGTTAAGACTCCATGATTCCATTGCAGGGGGTGTGGGTTCGATACCTGGTTGGGGAACTAAGATCTCATATGCCATGCGGCACAGCCAAAAAAAAAAAATCTAAATAAATAAAGTGTAGGCTAGTTAAAGAAGTACAGACAAAATTTTGTATTTCTTTCTTTTCTATTTGTAAGCCACAATAAAAGTTCATTTTCACTGGGTCATGGTTCATTGCATTTTTAGTCTCATATGTAAAAATTATTTCACTTTGGACAATGGTGTAATTATATGTGTTTAGTAGATATTAATTGATGGCCGCCTAAATTATATACACATACTGATTTTCATAATGCCAAGTGCTTTCACTTATTAATGGATACCTAAGGCTGTAGTAATGGGAAGTTCTTTATGAAATCAAATTCATGTGTTTCTGCATATCTGCCTAGACATTTACATTGTATTTTTTTAATCCAAATTTAGTGAAATGAGTTGGTTTCACACTCTCTTTTTCAGAGCTTTAAATTACTCTCTCTCAGATAATGGCTTCAGAAAGGATACCTCCAGTCCCAAGATCTTTTCTTAGGTTAGACGTACCTTTCCAGCTAACTGCTGGGAAATATCATACAAGTACTGCTAGTTACTAAAATTAAATATTATTAAAATACCTGAAAAAACTCAAATTATCTATTCATATAACTAGAATAACTAATTCCTAAGTTACTCAGTCTGAGCCTTCAGCCTCATCTTGCTCCTCTTGCCTCTGGCACTGAATTCTCTATCAGGGACTGATCCTAGTTTTCCATCTTCCATATTTCCCTCCATCCCTCCCTTTCCATCCTACAGTCTCTGCAAGGCCCTAGGCCCATCCTATCCCGTTCACGGACTAATGAGTTAGTCTCCCCAGTAAGACCTCCTGCCTCCCAACTCCCTCCCATTGTGGCCCAATCAGGCCACCAGATTAGCCTTTCTACAACACTACTGTTTTTCTGTAACTACTCATTTCAAAAACCTCAGTGATGTCCTAAAGCAAGCAAAGACTCCAAATCCATCACACTTAGTGTCTTCTATAATCTTGACTGACTTAGTTTTCCAGATTATTTTTCCATTTACTAATCTATAAGCACAATACAGGGCCAATTACTATTTCCCAAGCACACTTTGCACTTTCTCTTTTGTTCTTGTTTCTTCATCTACTCAGAAGTCCTGCCCATCTTGCAAAGTATAGCTCACATGCCACATCTTCCATGAAGACTGGAATCAATTTATATTTCCTTTAACCAAAAGTTACTTCTCTGACCTCTCAATTTCTATAGCATTTGGAGTGCTATGTGCCACTTTTTACCTATCACTCTAAAGTTATTTAAGGAATTTTATTTATTTTTACATGTCTGGCAAAATTACAGGCATGTAAAACCAATAAATCTTTCTGAATAAAGGAATAAGAAGAGTAGAAATATATAAGAAGAGTAGAAAACTAATATTAAATTTCTTCTACTACAAAAAGGACTTCAGTAGAGGCAGCTGTGGACATGTTCCTTTCCTTTGGTCTAAGGTATATATATGATAACACCCAGGTGTCAGTTGGAGGAAATTGGAGCTCATGAAAAACATTACAACTAAAGATATAAATTAGAAGTCATCTCTGAAAAAGAATGTGTATAAAGTAAGCTTGAAAAAAGTGGAGATAGAGTAGAATAGGTAAATAGGTAAAACTGAATATTTTAAATGAAATATATTTTCTTCTCTTGATAGTATAAATTAAATATGAACAGAGGGTAATAAATAAGATTAAATTGATTAATGAAAACAATTTCTTCTTACTCCAAAGGTGCCTTGTGCTTCTTTAGCACTTTATAGTTTATATAGCATGCATATTATCTGCTTTAATTCTCACAAAATACTGTGCGGTGGGTATTGTTATCACCATGGTACAGCTGGGGCAACTGAAACTCCACCATGTTAGAAGGACTCATTCAAGATCACTCAACAGTTACTGGAATAACAATCTTCTGTTCTTGAGATCTTTCTAGTATACTTCAGTTGTCCCTATAATAATGCCTTATATTCTGAAAAACTTTTTCAGAATTTTACAAATAATTGTCACATACATTTTATTTTGTTCTCTTTGGTTAGGGAAGGTATTGTTTTATCAATTTTTTTTTTTTTTTTTTTTTGCGGTACGCGGGCCTCTCACTGTTGTGGCTTCTCCCGTTGCGGAGCACAGGCTCCGGCCGCTCCGCGGCATGTGGGATCTTCCCGGACCGCGGCACGAACCCGTGTCCCCTGCATCGGCAGGCGGACTCTCAACCACTGCGCCACCAGGGAAGCCCTGTTTTATCAATTTTTAAAATAAGACAGCTGGAGTTTGAAAAAATTATGATTTACATGGGACCTTATAGCTTAGATTTGACAGAGAGAGAACCTGAATCCACACCTCCTAACTCCAGTTCTCTTTCTCCATCTCCTTATAAGTCTTTTACAATGCAGGAATTAAACACTATGCTCAGAAGTTTAAAGTCAATGAAAGGAATCTTTTATATCTCAGGTCTTTCATTTCAAAAACATGACTGATATTAGAATGAAGGAAATCTCAAAAAGAAATAATTTTTAATTTCCTTACTTATTGCAGAAATGTAAAGTGAACATTATTAACAAAGAATGTATTACAAAACTGGAACTATTTTTCAATGTAGCTGGGTCCAAGTAAATTAAAACTTGATATACTATGCTGAAGTATAATCTATAATTTTTCCCTTCTCCAATAATTGTTTAATGCAGCCCAAGATCTATCCTCAAACAGAACTCAGTGAATCTTTTTAATCAAGTAACAATTGCTGTAAAACATCTTAAAATACATTTCAATGATATAATAATAATAAACTGGAGAAAGAATGTCCATGGGAGTTCTGGGCTTTTGAACACGAGCTGGCCATTTTCCTTGCTTGGCCCTGAAATAAACCTTTTTCTGCTCCAAAAAAAAAAGAATGTCCATGAACTTCCAGTATATGAAAAATTGACTCCTTCAAGTTTAGAACCAATTAGACAAAGTATGAATAGAGTACCATAGGGAAGGAATTAATTTTTCCCCCAGCAATAAGGATGGATTTGTCTTATTATGGCCACACTCTCTCATGGAGTTGAATCTGTGGCCTGGATCTGTTAAAAAGAGCCTGAGTTCCAGGATACAGCCTGAGTCCTAAGAAAGAAAGAACTTAACTAGCCTGTGAAGCTACTGAGCCCACACTCTTGGCTTCATTGGCAGCAGGTTCTCCTGAACCATCATCAACTCCCCAACTCAACTACTACATACATGCAAACATAGGCACATGCTTACATAATACCTATTAGTCATTTGTCCATATCAATTTGCAAACTTTATGAGAAAAAAATGAATCCTAGATTGGCTTTTCCCACTAGCAGCAGATTTCAAAGCTTTGACACATCATTTCAGGTCTGTTGTACACACGTGTGCAGTTTGTGCAATGCACAGAAATGCTGGTTCAGGGAGAGACTGGAAGCCTAGATGGTGCCTATGCTCCCTGACAAGCTGTCTACCCCAGAGTAGAGCTGCATGCAGACCAAGAAACAGCACTGTCTCTGTTTCCCAGAGAAGTTGTCTTTTCCTAACTCTCAAAAAATCATTGTATAGGCTTGCTCAGGTCCCTTACCACTTGCCCAGTCTCTGTATCCTCAACTGGTATAAAGTGCTGTATATCCTCAAGGAATATAAACTTATTTAAATGTTACCCAAGATAAAGTTAAGTTGGAAGGTAAACCATTGAATTAAAAGAAAGTAATGTAGTGCATTCCAAAGGTACATGCACATAAAATGTTGTGGATTTGTGATTCAAGGATAGGAACCTTATCTTCCATATGAACCCAGAGTTTTCAGAATGCATCATGTTTTAATAAAACAAACATATTCAAGAAGTCTTAAAACTATGGCACTTACTCTACCATCATCCAGTTGTGCAATCCTGAATAATACAATCATCCAGTTGTGCAATCCTGAATAATCCTGTCTCTCTTTTCTTTCGGAGCACACCTAAGGTTATCAAGAACAACCAAAAAAAAAAAGTTAATAAATAAATAAATAAAAGTGTTGGACTAGATCAGTGATTTGCTGGAAATAGGAAGGTGTCCTTTTCCCACAACTCAAAATCAAACAGAGAAGCTACTCCATTTTCATCTGTTTTAATCATTAAGCTTCCAAGCCTTTCAAGACCTTGTCTGAACAAAGTATTTCTCAACTTAAAAAATTAAATCATTCAATTAGATAGTCTCTATTGCCTGCCTCATGACCCCATCCAAAGTTAATGAAAGGGACTAAAATAGAGTAAGTTCCTCTACTTTGGAACCATTTCTCATATTCTTCTTAACTCCAACATAAAATGTAAATACACACACTCAAATATATGTGTTTGCATATCCTGTAATACAAGGGCTATAGAAATATTTTTGAACTTTCCATTTCTTAGTATCAACAATAAGGTAGTAAGTGTGACAGAAATTAATAACAACAACGTGATGATTAACAGAAAACTTCCTCCCATCTGAAGTGGCCATTTGTAGTTTGAGCTTGACAGACCTGTATTTGCATTCCAGCTCTCTTACTAGCTGAGTAAGCTTCTGTTTCTTACCTGTAAATAAGGGTTTTTAATAGGGATTAAATTAAATGAGGTAGAAAAGTTCAGCCAGTACATGGTATGCACTCAATAGATGGCAGAGATTATTCTCTGATCTATATTTTTGTCACTATTTAAAATAAGAATGCACAGCATACAATCTTACATAAAGTCCCTCCAAACTATAGTAAAATTATTTTTTAAAACCCCCTTTGCAGAGTCATTCATAAATTTTTCCATAGCAATGCCTGATGTGGACTCTGTAATGGGTATTATGTAGGAATGGGGCATATCCTGGCAGACAAGATGCATCGCTACCTTTCATGAGTTACAGCCTAGACTATGGATGCACATGAGGGGATAAGGGACTGCAACAGAGAAATTCATTGGGCATTATGAGATCAGATGAGGAGAAAAAGGTATCTACCTGGAGGGAAATGAAAGACATTTAAATTATTTTAAGGATAAAATGAGAATTAACCAGGTATGACATTTTCCACGCAAAAGACATCACATACAGAAGGGGCTGTGACATTTGATCTGGCTGGGGTCAAGTGGGCAGGTGAGGATGTGGCAGACGATGAAGCTGCAGGGGTGATATGATTGGCCTTAAATGCCATGGAAGATTTGAATGCCATCTGAGGATTTTCATGAGCTATAGAAAAATTTCAAATGAGGTATTATTGGAAGGGGAGGGTGTCAGACCCTAAGATCTACATTTTTTAAATCCTTTGAAGGATTTTAAAGTGTTGACTGGAAAGAGGCAAAAATCTTGAATTCATTGGAAAGAGGCAAAAATTTTGAATTCGATCTGGATTTCTCTTTTTCCCACATCTCATAAGTGAATCATCAGCAAATCCTCTAGGGTCTAAATTCGAAATATATCCACACTCTGACTACTTCTTACCACCTCCACTGCTACCACCCTTGTCTAAACTACCATCGTCTCTCACTTCGATTATTTAATGACCTCCTAAGTGGTCTCCCACACCATCCAGGCCCACTATTCCCCGCAAAGTACCCAGAGTGATCCTATTGAAGAAATAGATCTGAGGTCAGTCTTTGCTCAAAACCCTCAAAGACTTTGTCTCACTGAGAATAAAGACCAAAGTCCTTACTTTCAAAGCCTTAAGTGATCTTCCCCAAACCACTGACTCCCTGATCATTATCTTTCTGACCTTATTTTCCTCCAGTATCCACCACCCCTAACTTTCTCACTCCACTCCAGTTCAGCTGTCTCTCTTGCTGGTCCTCAAATTTACCATGTGAGCTCCTTGCTCAGGGCCTTCAAACTGCTGTTTATCTGCCTAGATAATTCTCCCCCTGGTATATTCATGGCTTGCTCACTCACCTCCTTCTGATCTTTACTCAAATGTCAACTCCTCAGCAAAGGCTTTCCTGGCCACTCTATCTAAATTTTCAGCACCCCATACTTATACTTCTTCCTATTTTTTCTTTTCTTTTCTTTATTTATCTTACTCATTTCTCTCCCCCCATTATTAGGAGTGCTATGATTCTTTTCATTGTATTCCCAGAAATTAAATTTTTCCTAGAACATTGCAGGCACTCACCAAATGTCTCTTGATAATGGAAGAAGGGAGAACATTTAAGAGGTATTTCACATAATACAAAATAATAGCAGCCAGAATTAAGAAAGAGATAGAGGTGATGGACAGAAAGATTTAGGCAGTAGGTATAAGCACCAATGACCTCTCAAATGTGGGAACTTACCAAGAGGGAGCAGGTACAGCTAATTCCTGGATCTTTAACGGTACCAGATAGATGGTAGTGACATTCACCAATATTAGAAATAGTGGGACATGAGTGCAGGCTGGAGAAAAAGCAAGTTCAGTTTTGAACTGAACTGTTATATTTAAGGAGGTTCTAAAACATCCATAAGATGTCCAATGCATAATTGAAAATAATGATGTAGAGCTCAAAGACAGAAGTCTGGGCTGAAGATCTATCTTAGAAAATATTACCTTATTATATGTTTGCTGAAACCAGGGCATAGGATGGGATCATTGAGGAAGAATACACATCAGGAGAAAACAACCGTGGACCAAATCTCTGTTACTATCATACCTAAAATCTTATTTAAATGGACACAAAATTGTCTAAAAGTCCTCTACGGACATACTATGTATATCTGAATTTGCCATTACCCTGTCGCTGTTTTCCTCTATTCTTACAAATAATGAAAAGTTATTGCCAAGTGACTCTATTAATCCACAACCATATATTGCTTCTAACTATGTGTCAATGGCAGAAGTTAACTAGTATTCCTACATAAATCTGATATAGTAATGTAAGGTGTAATTTCAAATTAAAATTAAATCAACAATTATTTTATTACACATTTACTATGTGTAAGAACAAAATCCTAGCACTCAATTTAATAAGCACTCAATAGATGTTGATTCCCTTTGCTTCCTCCAAGTGATGTCACAAGAGATAGGAGTCCCCAAATTTTTTCCATCTCTATAGTGTGAGGGAGGAAGTCTACATCAGAGGAAGCCCATGTTCTTTTATTCTAACCACCCTGGTTTCCATTTCCAGCTCTGTCATTCCTGAGTTATTTACTTTCTGAACCTCAGTTTTCCTATATTCCAAATAGGGATCATAATACCCATCTTACAAGACTAATATGAAGATAGGCAATAAGCATGTATAAAGTCTGACACTTAGGTTCTCATAATAAGAGCACAGAATAAGTTTTCTAAATTCATGTAATTTTCCAAGTCAATGAGAGAGAGAAAGAAGGAGGTGGAAGCTGGTTAAATATTTCACAACTGCATATTTGTTTTGCTGTTTAAACACAACCACTAAAAATTTTACTAATCAGGATCATGCTTTAAAAGCAAAGTATTTGCTTGAAGATTTCCACTGAATATGAGTCAAAATTCAGACAGTGTTAGCAAATATATTTTCTCTAATAGTTTGCAGAGCAAATATTGTACACAATTCAGTGTGTGTTGGCATAAGCTTTATAATCAGCCACATACAGAGGTTCAATGACAAGCTGCACTGCTAACAAGAGAGCAGATATTTCTTCAGCAGTTTCTACAAGGTGGAACAACCTATTCTTATGTAATTAATTATGGCTTGTGAGATTAAGGTAATTTGAGCTCCACACCCTTTGTTTATTGAGTCACATGTCTCATGGTGCTTTTTAGCCATTGGGTTTAATATGTTTTCCATGAACTGAAGCAAGGTTGGTTCTAAAGCCATTCCCATGGGAGGCTCATCCAAGCTAAAGCATATGCTGACTCTAGCCTATGGTTTTTGCTTTTTGGTATTTTGGCTTCCAATTTAAGGCTTGTTTTTTAGTAACTTCTCATTCTACACTCGTAAATCTTGATACTTCTATTCACCTCTGGAAATACAGTCAGTCCCTTGTTTGGGGTTTTTTTTTTTAAACATCTTTATTGGAGTATAATTGCTTTATAATGGTGTGTTAGTTTCTGCTTTATAACAAAGTGAATCAGCTATACATATACATATATCCCCATATCTCCTTCCTCTTGGGTCTCCCTCTCACCCTCCCTCTCCCATCCCTCTAGGTGGTCACAAAGCACCGAGCTGATCTCCCTGTGCTATGCAGCTGCTTGCCACTAGCTATCTATTTTACATTTGGTAGTATATATTAGTCCATGCCACTCTTTCACTTCATCCCAACCTACCCTTCCCCCCACCCCATGTCCTCAAGTCCATTCTCTACATCTGCGTCTTTATTCCTGTACTGCCCCTAGGTTCTTCAGACCACTTTATTTTTATTTTTTTTTTAGATTCCATATATATGTGTTAGCATACGGTATTTGTTTTTCTCTTTCTGACTTACTTCACTCTGTCACCTTATTTTTGATAAAGGAGGCAAGAATATACAATGAAGAAAAGAAAGCCTCTTCAATAAGTGGTGCTGGGAAAACTGGACAGCTACATGTAAAAGAATGAACTTAGAACACTCCCTAACACCATACACAAAAGTAAACTCAAAATGGATTAAAGACCTAAATGTAAGACCAGACACTATAAAACTCTTAGAGGAAAACATAGATGAACACTCTATGACATAAATCACAGCAAGATCCTTTTTGAACCACCTCCTAGAGAAATGGAAATAAAAACAAAAATAAACAAATGGGACCTAATGAAACTTAAAAGCTTTTGCACAGCAAAGGAAAACATAAACAAGACGAAAAGATAACCCTCAGAATGGGAGAAAATATTTGCAAATGAAGCAACTGACAAAGGATTAATGTCCAAAATTTACAAGCAGCTCATGCAGCTCAATATCAAAAAAACAAACAACCCAATCTAGAAATGGGCAGAAAATCTAAATAGACATTTCTCCAAAGAAGATATACAGATAGTCAACAAACACATGAAAGAATGCTCAGTATGACTAATCATTAGAGAAATGAAAATCAAAACTACAATGAGGTATCACCTCACACCGGTCAGAATGGCAACAAATCTACAAACAGTAAATGCTGGAGAGAGTGTGGAGAAAAGGGAACCCTCTTGCACTGTTGGTGGGAATGTAAATTGATACAGTCCCTTGTTGTTGAGGTAGGGGGTCAATCAGTATAAAACTTATTTGGGTTGGCTTGCTTCCAGCTCTTCTTTTGACTCCCCCTGCTGAGTACCCACTGATATTTACTGAACTTACAAATGCCAAACACTGTGCAACTGTCACCACATGTCATTGGCACAACAAACCCAGTAGGAAACAGAAGAGTAAACTGAGGCTCAAAAAGTCAGCAAATGTCAATGGGCCAATTTTATCCTACTAGAAAATTACTACAGTTAGTCATTCCCAACTGTTGGACTCTGGACCAGTGTCACTGAAAGTCAGTTTTGATTAGCATAGCAAAATGAACAAATAAGAGCAATGTAGTAAAAAGACATCATTAAGCTAGAGCTAAATTATTCATCTAATTTATTATGAGATTATGTCCTTCCTACTTTTATCAATTTAAATGCCCTTTTATTAAAAAATAATATTTGAGCGTGGTCAATTTTTGTAATGTTTAATGTGTTTATTCAACAAAATTGAAAGTTGGCAAGTTTATGTCCACCTCCAATAATCTTCTGAAATGATACTGGTCCCATAGCCATAGCATACAATGTGCAGGTGGTACAATGTAAAATACCAGGAGATGCCCTTTCATCAGTATGTGAGTTGGGTAGAGCCCAAACAATATCAGGCAACCCTGCTGTGAAAACTAAAGTCTGGGAATCACTGACTCTCAGAGCATTCCATTCCCACTTATACCAGAATGTTAGCAAAACAAATAGAAAAAATGGAAATCTGACTATATTCTAGATAAATGTAAGTGCTTTTCAGTTCTGTTAAGGCTTTTAAATCTAAAACACACCCAGGAGTTAACACATACAACAAATATTTATAAATACCATAAATCTATGGACCACCTATATATGCCAGGCACCCTACAAACTATCAGAAACATATGCATGAATACCATCTTTATCCTCAAGGTTCTCACAGTCTAGTGGATAACCTACTTAATAGAAATATATACTTTATACACTTAATATAACCTCACTGATTTTCAAATTAGCCTTGCGAGGCAAGTATTATTTCCATTTTTTCAGATGAAGAAAATCTCAGATAAATGACAATATGATCTCCAAGCAAACAAGGGATAAAACAGGAATTCACATTAAGCTCTTCTGGTGACCTCCCCAGTGTGAGTGTGTGTGTGGTAGGGAGAGAGGCCATGAGGAAGTACTTGGATTATATGCGTAATATAATGCCAGATACTGTTAGTACAAATCTACTGACTTACACTGCTGTTGATGATTTCATGGGTGAAAAAAATTATGCAAATCCTCTGCTGCTGGTATAGTTCTAATTAATTACAGGTGCTTATTACTCTCCTGGATCTCAGCTCTCAGCCTCTAGACATATCCTCATTTTAATAACCCGGAGAATATTACAGTGAGAAATGCTACTGTCTGACTCCCTCCACCCCTCTCCCCACCCAAAATGATCTCTCTTCAGCACATCCCTGAGGATGGTGCCCAGGTAAGGGAGCTTACTACAGTAGTGTCCAACATAGGGTCTTAGAAGGAGTTGTAGTAAAACAGAAATAGTTGTTATTCTTGAGAACCTCATCAACTGGCAGAAGAAGGAAAAGCAATTGCAAACCTGAGGTCAGATTTCCTTATTTGTCTATCAAACTATCTAAATGTCAACATTTTAGTGCTGAAAAAAAAATTGAAAGAAAAACCATTAAGGAGAGTGTTGAAGGAGAGTGTTGTTCAGTTAGATTTCATTTCCAGAACTATATTCCTATCAAGAAACAATCGGTTTTTCTATAATAGAGCCATGTGCAAGCTAAGAGACTTCAGAAGGCAGAAAATGATCATGAGAGCTGAAATGATTGCTTCTCTGAGTGAAATGAGTGGTCTTTGATCTTTTCTCTTGTTCTAAGGCCATCAGGGGTGCCATCGGCCTCAAGATCTGTGAATCCATCCATAGTATGTTTTGTTGTCATCGCAGTTGTGGCGATCCTGGCAGTGACCACAGGTTTACTTGTCTACTTTTTAGCTTTTGGTAAGTACCAGAAGATTGGATATACCACTCTTCAGATGAATTAACTAAATATACTTTCAGATTAAAAGTTTGGCATTCTCACTTTTATTGCCACTTCTATTTCTTAATACAACATAATTATATATTTATTCATATACCCCTGAATATATGTTCATGTCTATATTTTCTCTAATTCAGTATTTTTTCTCTTCTTTTTCTTTTGGCCTTTTTTAGTATACTAAACAACATTAAACCCAGACAAGAATTATTCTAGCCAAGGGAAAAAACTCAATATTTTTCTGATGCTAGAGTTCACTTGTTTTGTTCTTTCATTAATACCATGATTTCCTTCTTCATTTAAAATTTGCAAAGGACCTTAAGTTTCAACATCTAAAAGTTGGATGTATCTAAATATTTGTTAATTCACGACCTGTCTCCCGAAAATAATCTTAGGAGCAGAACAATTATCATAGGAGATGAATTTGAAGTTAAGAAGTAGAAAGAGGTTTAAAAACAAACTTTAAAAAGGATTCTGTTCCTTTTTTTCCTCTTAGTTTCTTTAATTTTTCATTACATCATAAAAGTAGGAAACAAAGAAATAATACAAAGAATGCATATACCCTGCTCATTCACAAACAACTTAATATCTCAGTGAATATTCTTTCAGATGTTTTAATGTAGATAAAATGTGTCAAATTTCACTAGATAATATATGTTATAATCTGTTTCCTTCACCTGAAAAAACACTTCGAGTTTTTTTTTTTAATTTTGCTATAATCCTGTTAAATTATTTAAATCATTGGGGCAGGGTGGGGCAGAGTGTGAAGGCATATGGGTATGTATGAGTGTGGAGACTGAGTAAGAACAAACTTATTTATTCTAGTAACTAGGAATAATCTTTTCAGTCAATCTAGTTATAAAGTTGTGGCTAAATTTTGCTTTTGACTACATTTTGCTATCAAATTACCTAGAGACAAATATGTCCAAGGTGAATTACAGAAGAGTGAAAAACAAACATCAAGTTTCAGATTAAACTAATGAATTTTCGCTCTTAACAGCACTGTATTGTCACACTTAAACACAAAGGGTGAAGCCTTAAATAAGTCCTCTTCAAAGTGTATACCAGCGACCACTTATGGCCCTAGAAAGACTTGTCCTTCTGCCACAAAGGACCGCACAACCCTATCCCCATGATCTCAAATGCTTTCCCTGATTGAGGTATTTCTCTGCATAAATTATGTATGTGAATGATCAAATGGAAGCATGGAATTTTTTCCTGAGACAGGTTAGGTTATGTCCATGTTCATAATGTTTCTAAGGTAAGGACAAGTATGTTTTAGGAATTTTTATTTCCTTCACATAGCTTAATATATCCATTGGAAGACCCTTTGTGATGGAACTAGTTCACATTGAACAACCAGATTAGCTTTCTTGTCAGAAGTTATTTTCTAGCTTAATCCAGAGAACCAATAAGTCACTAATTCCTCTAAAAAGAATAGTATTTGAAATAATTTTTAAAACTATTCAGAATTACTTTATTCCTTAATTATAAATGAATAATAGTGTATTATAGACATTAATATTTCCTGAATGAATAAATCTGTAATCACAAATCTCCCTAAAATATAGTAAGAATGAAAATTATGACACTACTGAACAATTTAATTTCTCAAATAATGCTGCTCTGATTTTCATGCATTTTTAACACTTCCAGCATTGCCAATCTTTTTAAAAACTGAAAGAAAAATAATTTTATTATAGTTACATATTAAGTTTAGAGTTTTCTTTCAAGGGAATCAAATATTTTTTAATTGTATAACATAGCCTCCCATAATCCTGTATAAAATACAGATTAAAGTACTTAGTAATGTGAGATTGATCCTGCCTTTTCTTTGTTTTACAGGGCAAAAAGATTACTTTTACAGTAGCAGCTTACAAATACTAAATGTTCAATATACTGATGAGCTAAGTTCACCAATTACACAGAAATATAGATCTTTGAGTGAAAAAATTGAGTCTGCGGTAAGTTAATATTTGCATTTCCTCTTTATTATATCATAAAACAATTATGATAATAAACCTAATATTTTGTGATATATTTGCAACTCCTAGATGCTCTGCATATTCTCCTCCCCAAATGGTTAAAGATATGTTTCATTGTGCTTTTTCCAAGTCAATTTGTACACTTTGTACAATTTGTACACTTGTTCTTATTCATATTTTCTTACATCATGAGTGAAAAGTTTTAGGTCATGAGTAAACATTTTTTATGATTATGACTTCAAAGATTGGAAGTCTATTGTTTATGCAATTTGAGCATTTTTCCTACCCTCGAGATTGTCTTTTTAAATCCTTTCCATTTTGCCTTCTTTCCTTTTTTCTTATCCAACTAAACATATGGGTAGTAGGTGTTAAAATACATATTAACATAGTTTGGAGAATGTCATACTTTGGTTCAATGATTGACATAGAAAATATACAAAGAAAGCCTGGGCTCTCACTTGAAAAGACCCCCAGGCTGCTTACCAGGAAACCTCACAAGCAGACCCTTAGCACTGGTTTATCATCACAGACCAGGGTTTGGCCTTCAGCCCTGCAGAGTCAGAGCTGAACAATCTCAGGGTTGCTCACTTACCCTTAACGTTTTCTAAGATTCCTAAGGTTATAAATTAATCCAATGGTTCTAAAACTTTAGCAAAATCACCTGGAAGGCTTATTAAAAATAGAGTTCTAGGCCCCAGTGTCAGAGTTTCTGATTCAGTAGTTAGAATTTGCATTTCTAACAAGTTCCCAGGTGATGCTGATGCTATGGTCCAGGGACCACACTTTGGGAACCACTGAGTTAATCTATAATGAGAATTATCATGGCTGGGGGACTGAATCATCTACTTGTCTAACACCCTTTTCCCCTAGGGGCAAACTACACTGGGAGCCAAGTATTGAGAAAAGTGCTTGGTGAGCATTAAATTAGAGCAAGGGAAGTTAGTATATAATTTAAATGTTTAATCAGAATAAGCAGCTGAGTCAGAATAATCTGGGAACAGAATCTAGGCCAGGAGGCAGTGGTAGGGTTAATATTGGGGAACATCAGTTTATTATGCCAGAAGTGGGAGCCTCCTGTTCCTTCAATAAACTTTTTTTAAACATCAATCCTGTCTAATGCTGTGGACATACAAAAAGTGGAGTAGATATTGGATCTGTCCTCATGGAGGTTAGTCTAACATGGGAGATTAAACAAGCTTACAAATATTTATAATATAAGGTATGCAGTGAGTATGTGACATGAGAGCAACGCAGATGTAAGTTTGTGGTAAGAGGATAAATGATATCCAATTATGGAGATCAGAGACAGCGTCTTATAAAAGATGACTCTTTTCAGGTTAGCTTTAGAATGAGTAGGGCACACCACAGCTAAAATATGAGCCAAGGCATAGAGAGGAGAATGTGCTTAGCTAAAATGTTTGGGTTTTATCTTGTAGAGAGAAAGTCTTGAGCTAGAGGCAGAATGATGCAAACAGGATCTGACAGATTCATGTTCCGAATATAAAAATTATACTATAAAGAGAAGAGCCTGCACACAGTAACGCTAGTTAGAAGCTCATTACCGTGGTCCAGAAGAAAGCCAAGGGGTTAAAACTTGAATTAGGGCATATTCCAGAAAATGTGGAAATGCACATAAAACTTCCATTTTAGGCTTACCAAAGCAATCCACCTCCCCAACTTCCTACTTTCTCTTCCCAACCTGCTCTTAAAAAATCAATAGGAATATTTAGTTATATCATTTGCATCATGAGAGCCCATTGTTTAGACTTCAAACCAAGAGATATTCTTTTTTTTTTTTAGTATTTAAAGAATATCCTTAAATTTATTCACATTTATTTAAAAATGCCAGTTTTTAAAAACTTTGGTACTTTGTCATTAGTAATGAATTACTTCACGACTGACTGCCCACACAGTTTAGACGTTGAAAGGTGCTGATTTATGCAATAATCGGTGCTTGGGTTAGTAATACTACTCTGAGGCTGGACCCCACAAAATACACACACAAATACAAACTACACAGACAAATACAAAGAGCCTGTGAGTACCTCTGTCTCAGGCAGAGGGCAACATGCACATCTGAACAGATTTTCTTGTGATTAACACTGCAAGAGACATTCTTAAATTTCTTGACGAAGACACTAGAGACAAACATCTCAGGAGGTCAGTCTGAGGACAGTTATTCATAATGAAGTCCTCACATCCACACAAAGACATCATGTAATGTTTCAGCTATTTACCCAGTCTAATAAAAGGGAGCAAACTGTAAGTATGTATATTGAGAATCCCAGCTTCATTATAGGGAATTAGAACCCAACTATTTGTCATTAAAGCAAGATGCCAGAGACATCCTCAGCCCTAAAGAGGTCACTCAGTTCCTGCCAGACATATCAGATATGTCAGGTCAGCGCATCCTTCATAGAGCATATGTAAAATTGCAAAAGACTGATATGGAGAGAAACAGCATAAGGCATAAAGCACAACGTACATATTCAGCAATGTGAAAAACATAAACTAAGTTTCTTTTCAAAAGTACTACCAGCACATTTGGAAGATATTCAGTAAGTCTTTAAAATCCAATCCCAATGACAAAAAAATTATACAATCTAATTTGTTATTCTTGAATTACTCTCAAAAGTGGTCTATAAAGTAAATTGTAATGTATAAAGTGTTATCAAAATGAAAATAATTTTAGTATTGTCTTTTGTTTTAAAGATAATAAAAAAGTAGAAAAGTCAAGGCATTCAAGAAATATAAAGAGAAAGAAATATGCACAAAATCTCAATACTAATATATCCATTTTTAATATTTTGATGTTCCAAGTACTTTTCATGAAAACTGCATAATCATCCATGCACAAACACATATAATTTTCTGTCAGTGGAATAAGACTATACATGCTTGTTTACTACCACTTTTTTCTCAAAAAATATGTCATAGAGGTATTTAAATATCAATGAAGAAATATGCCATTTTAAATAAATAAATAGTATTATAGTGCGTAAAGGTACAATATTTTATTTAACCAGTCCTCTGTTGACAGATGTTCAAATTGTTTCCAGTTTTTCACTATTATATCCAATATTCTGATGACCAGTCTTGTTGATACATCCTTGCACACCTGAGTGATTATATTCTTGGGACATATTCCCAGAAGTAGAATTATCAGAATATAGGGTTTATGCTTTTATTTCTCTCTAGAGATTTTTAAATTTCTTCTTCAATTTTAATAAAGATTTTATTTTAGAAGCATTTTAGATTTATAGAAAAGTTGCAAAGATAATATAGAGTTCTCATATACATCACACCCAGTTTCCTCTATGATTAACGTTTTATATTACAATAGTATATTTATTGCAATTAATCATCCAATATTAATACATTGTTATTAACCAAATTCTGTATTTTATTCAGATTTCCTTTGTTTTTACTTAATGTTCTTTTCCATTTCCTGATCCCATCCAGGATAGCAAATTACAGAGTTGTCATGTCTCCTTAGGCTCTTGTAGACTATGACAGTTCCCCAGATTTTCCTTGTTTTCGATAACCTTGACAGTTTTGAGGAATACTAGTCAGGTATTTTGTAGAAATGTCCCACAATTGGAGGCCTTCTGATGTTTTTTCTTATGGTTAGACTGGGGTTTGGGGTTTTAAGGAGGAAGACTATAGAGGAAAAGGGTCATTTTCATTACATCATATGAAGTGGGGTACATATCAACATGACTTACCACTGTTGACCTTGATCACCTGGCTGAAGTAGTGTTGGCCAGATTTCTACACTGTAAAGTTACTCCCTCCCTTTTCCATATTATACTCTTTGGAAGAAAGACACTATGTACAGGCCACACATAAGAAGTGGAGGAGTAACAAGTTATGCTTTGAATATTTAAAGAATATTTGAAATTCTTCTGTTTGTCTAGTTTCTCCATGTACTAATTCAACCATTTGTTTATATCAATATAGTGATCTATGCATTTTTAACATTTATTTTAATTTCTAGATTGCACTCCAGAAGTGCCCAAGTTTACATTCTTATCACCAGTATATAAGTATGCATAGGTATGCTTATTTCCCCTACAGCATTAACACTATGCATTGTAAACCTTATTAATTGTTGCTAATTCAATAGGTAAGAAGTGATATCTCACTATTATTTTGGTTTGCATTTCTTTGATTACTAGTAAGATTTAATCTGTCTCCCTATAGTAATAGGTCATTTTTATAATTTCATTTGTGAATTGCCTGGTCATGACCTTGCCCATTTTCTTACTGGAGCCTTTGTGTTTTTATATAAATCTAGGGAAAAAAATTCTTTCCTTGTTAAAATATTAAAATTTGCCTGTTATTCATTTGCATATATTTCTCTAACGAGATTTGACTTTCAACCTTGTTTATAATCTAGGGGTTTTTTTTACTGCCATATAGATTTAATTTTTTAGTTAGCCAAAATTATCAATTTTATCTTTGATTCACCTGTAATTTATTTTGTAATAAGATAGAGATCCAGCTTTTTCCCCTAAAAGAGCTAGGTCGTGGTACCAAAACAGTATATTAAATAGTGCAATGGATTTATTTGTTGTGCCGTCTTTATCATACACTAAATTCCTCCTTTTCTTTTTTCTGTACTCCTCTCTCTTTCACTGACTGGTCTTTGTCTGTACCAGTACCCAGCTATTTACTGTGGCTTTATAATTAAACATCTGGCAGAGAAAGATTCCCCTTGAAATTCGTCTGATGTATGATTTCTACAGTTAATCTCATTTATTCATACTTCTGTAGAAACACTTTGGATAATACTCTAATGTAGTATTTTATAGTTCATAAAGCACTTTTACATATATCATCTAACCTTCAACTCACAATGGGCATGTAATTTTTATAGATGGGTAAGTGAATACTGTGAGAGATTAAGAAACGTGACAAAGGCCATTCAACTGGAAAGTGACAGAACAAAAATTCAAACCAAGGTCTCCTGATTTCAAGTTCAAGAATCATACCACTTACCAGTGGTAACATGAGTACCATCATTATCCTTGTTCCATAGTCAGCAGTGTTAATTAATACTTAATGAGCTGTGGAATAATCCCAGAATTTCTATTATATTAAGCAATTCACTTTTCTGGTTCACAGTTTATTCATTAGTAAAATAAAATCATTGAACTAGATGATTTTTATAGTACATTCTACCTCAAAAAGTCTATGATTATGTGGTTTTCACACAAGATATCCATGCCACCGAATCACCTGTTTTTCTCATCGTGCCTCTCTGGCCACTCCTTCTCCTCTGTATCTTTTATAGATTCACCCTCCTCTACACTAACATTAAATGTTGAAATTCCCCAACTCTTTGACCTATGCGCTCCTCTCCTCTCACATTATTTTCTATCTCTAGATGATCTCACCCATGACCATTACTTCTACCAACACTTATATACTAATGACTCATGCTGTCGTCAGCCCAGACTTTTCTTCTGTACTTCAGACCTTTTCCCCCAACTGCCAGCTTAATATCTCTACTTGGCTGTTGTAAAAACATCTCAAATATATTATGTCCCTAAATCAAACTCATGATCCC